>NC_037673.1:33024153-33082146 GCF_003255815.1 Theropithecus gelada | reverse complement strand
TTTTTTTTGAAATGGAGTCTTGCTCTGTCGCCCAGGCTGGGGTGCAGTGGCCGGATCTCAGCTCACTGCAAGCTCCGCCTCCCGGGTTCACGCCATTCTCCTGCCTCAGCCTCCCGAGTAGCTGGGACTACAGGCGCCCGCCACCTCGCCCGGCTAGTTTTTTGTATTTTTTAGTAGAGATGGGGTTTCACGGTGTTAGCCAGGATGGTCTCGATCTCCTGACCTCGTGATCCACCCGTCTCGGCCTCCCAAAGTGCTGGGATTACAGGCTTGAGCCACCGCGCCCGGCCTATTCTTTTTCTTTAACACAGGAATGGATTTACCTTCTACTTTGCTCCTTTTCATGCAAGAAGAGTGGGGAAACACTACCAGTATGTTGAGATGTTTAAGAGCTCAAGCCTTTTTTTTTTTTATTGTCAACTTTTATTTTAGTTTCAGGGGCTACATGTGCAGATTTGTTACATAGGCAAATTGTGTGTCACTGAGGTTTGATGTATGAATGATCCCATCACCCAGGTAGTGAGCATGAGCATAGCAGCTGATAGTTTTTCAACCCTTGCTTCCCTCCCCCCCTTCCTTCTCTAGCCATCCCCAGTGTCTGTTGTTCCCATCTTTATGTCCATGTGTACTCAATGTTTAGCTCCCACTTATAAGTGGGAACATATGGTATTTGGTTTTCTGTTCCTGCATTAATTCATTTATAATTATGGCCTCCAGCTCCATCCATGTTGCTGCAAAGGACAGGATTTCATTCTTTCCTATGGCTATGTAGTATTCCATGGTATATATGTACCATATTTTCTTTATCCGATCCTAGATTGATTACATATCTTTGGTATTGTGAATAGCACAATGACAACATTCTTCATGGAGTTAGAAAAACTATTCTAAAATTCATATGGAACCAAAAAAGAGCCCAAATAGCCAAAGCAATACTAAGCAAAAAGAACAAAGCCAGAGGCTTCACACTACCTGACTTCAAATTATACTAGAAGGCTACAGTAATCAAAACATCATGGTATGATAGAAAACAGACACATAGACCAATGAAACAGAAAATAAAGTCACACACCTGTAACCATCTGATTTTTTTTTTTTTTTTGAAATGGAGTCTCATGCTGTGGCCCAGGCTGGAGTGCAGTAGCGTGATCTCAGCTCACTGCAACCTCTGCCTCTCAGGTTCAAGCAATTCTCCCTGCCTCAGCCTCCTGAGTAGCTATGATTACAGGTGCACCCACCACAACTGGCTAATTTTTTTTTTTTTTTTTTTGTACTGTTAGTAGAGACGGGGCCTTGCCATATTGGTCAGGCTGATCTCAAACTCCTGACCTCAGGTGATCCACTCCTCTTGGTCTCCCAAAGTGCTGGGATTACAGGCATGAGCCACCGTGCCCAGCCAACCATCTGATTTTTGACAAACTCAACAATAACAAGTAATGAGGAAAGGACTACCTATTCAATAAATGTGCTGTGATAGCTCACTAGCCATATGCAGAAGAATGAAACTGGACCCTTACCTTTCACCATATGCAAAAATTAAGATAGCATAAAGGTTTAAATATAAGACCTCAAACTATAAAAATTTAGTTGTATCACTATCCTCAAACTATAAAAATTCTAGAAGAAAAACCTAGGAAATACCATTCTGGACATTGGCCATGGCGAAAAATTTATTGGTAAGTCCTCAAAAGCAATTGCAACAAAAACAAAATTTGACAAGTAGGACCTAGCTAAACTAAAGAGCTTCTGCACAGCAAAAGAAACTATCAACAGAGTAAACAGAAAACTTAAAGAATGGGAGAAAATATTCACAAACCATGCATCTGACAGAAGTCTAATATCCAGATTCTATAAGAAACTTAATGCAAGAAACAAAAAACAAACAGCCCCATTAAAAATGGGCAAATGACATGATCAGACACTTCTCCCAAGAAGACATGCATGCAGACAACAAACATGAAAACATGCTCATCACTACTAATCACCAAAGAAATGCAAATCAAGACCACAATTGAGATACCATCTCATATCAGTTAGAATGGCTACTATTAGAAAGGAAAAAAACAACAGATGCTGGTGAGGTTGAGGAGTAAAGGGAACATTTATGTACTGTTGGTGGGAATGTAAATTAGTTCACCCACTGTGGAAAGCATTTTGGAGATTTATCAAAGAACTTAGAACTACCATTGGACTCAGCAATCCCATTACCAGGTATATACCCGAAGGAATATAGATTATTATACCAAAAAGAAACATGTACTCATATATTCAGCAATGTTTTGTAGTTCTCCTTGTAGAGATCTTTCACCTCCTTGGTTAGTTGTATTCTGTGTGTATATGTATGTGTCTATTGTAAGTGGGATTGTAGTCTTCATTTGGCTGTCAGCTTGGACATTATTGATGTGTAGAAATGCTACTGATTTTCATACATTGATTGTGGATCCTGAACATTTACTGAAGTTGTTTATCAGTTCCAAGAGCCTTTTGGCAGAATCTTTAGGATTTTTTAGGTAGAGAATTATATCATCAGCAAAGAGAAATAATTTGACTTCTTCTTTTCCTATTTGTATACCTGCTATTTCTTTCTTTTGCCTAATTGTTCTGGCTAGGATTTCCAGTACTGTGTTGAATGGGAGTGATAAGAGTGGGCGCCCTCATCTTATTCCAGTTCTCAAGTGGACTGCTTTTAGCTTTTACCTGCTCAGTATGATGTTGGGCCTGGGCTTGTCATAGATGGCTCTTATCATTTTGAGGGATGTTCCTTTGATGCCTAGTTTGTTGAGGGCTTTTATTGTGAAGGAATGTTGGATTTTATCAAAAGATTGTTCTGCATCTATTGAGATGATCATGTAGTTTTCGTTTTTAATTCTGTTTATGGGGTGAATCACATTTATTGATTTGTGTGTGTTGAACCAGCCCTGCATCCCAGGAATGAAGCCTACTTGATCATGGTGAATTAGATTTTTGGCGTGCTGCTGGATTCAGTTTGCCAGGATTTTGTTGAGGAGTTTTGCATCTATGCTAATCGGGGATATTGGCCTGTAGTTTTCTTTTTTTTTGTTGTGTCTTTGCCATATTTTGGTATCAAAGCGATACTGGCTTCATAGGATGAGTTAGGGAGGAGTTCCTCCTCCTCAATTTTTTGAATAGTTTCAGTAGGATCGGTAACAACTCTTCTTTATATGTTTGGTAGAATTCAGCTATGAATCTCTGGTCCAGAGAAGAGCCCAAGCTTTGAATCAAACTTGATTTAGAATCCTGACTCTATCATTTGGCAACAGCATGGTCTTCAGCAAGTTGAGCAAGAACTCTACACCTCATTTTTATCTTCTACAAAACAGGGATATTTGTTGGGAACATTCATAGCTGTACATAACAAAACTTCCAATTGACAATGGGCTTATTTTTCCCACCGCTAAGAAATACAATGATAAGCAGCTGCTGATTTTGGTGCAGTAACTTGAAGATTTCAGGGTCAGCTTTTCTGCCTTTCTCTAGGCCATTCCCTATTTCTTTTACCTCATGGTAACAAATTGATTGCTGCAACTCCAGACATTTCATTTTGTTCAAGGCAGGAAGAAGATAAGTGATGGTAATACTCATTGCTGTCTTATTTTAGTCAGAAAAGCAACATCTTCCTTAGGAACCCAGATTTCTTATGCCTCATTGACTAGAATTGTGTGACATGGCCACTCCTAGCTAAGGAATAAAGGAAAATAAATATTTAGCCCTCCCAAATGGGATCTCAAAGTTATTTGGCTGTTGGGTCAGCCAAATAACTGTATCACTAAGGAGAATCATTGAATCTATTTTATAGGTTAAGTAAAAATTAAATTAGATTATACTATATAAAGTGATATTTCTGTGCCTGATATATAGGAAGTATTTAATAAGAGCTGGCCCTAGTTACCATTGTCATTCTGTATATTTCAATTGCCACTATCAAGAAAGGTAATATGAAGCCCTTTATAGACACTCATCTAGATAAAATCCAAGGTAACAGATCTTCCCATGTCACAGTCCCTTTTATTTTCTATCTTATCTCTGACTGCTTTTTTTTAATTCTCAATAAAATAATAACTGTTTCAGCAAAACTCACTGCTTGGAGTTCTCATACAAACCTTTCTGCTTCCCCTTTTTGTCTGCCTATCCTGATCCCCTACAGTGCCCTTTCCATTCTCATTGACTTACGTAGCTCTGACTCAGCCTCTAAAACCTGCATAGGCTTCACTTCTCTGGCAACTCCCAGCCCCACTACAAATGGGATTAATGTCCCTCTTCAATGTCCCTCAGGCCCTGAGTGTATCACTATCCTAGATTTTTACAAGGGTATGTAGGAATTTTTTCTTTACTAATGGCCTTCTGTGGCAGAATCTAAATTACTTAAGATCTAGAGGAGCTTTCCCTTGTATCTTGATGTTCACTAAATAGTTGGCAGTGAGCACACATTCATTAAGCACAACTGGGAAGTCATGTTGTATTTTTTTAAATCTTCATTGTCCCCCCATCCCAAGCTCTTCATAAATGTCTTTCTCATCTTGCCTTTTTTCCTCACCTTTCTCAGGGGATTAATGATCATCTTTTAATGAAATGATAATGGAACCATGATTTATTCTAGTGTTTTGGAAAGTAAAGATTTACTTAGATAGCTTGAGCTCCTGCTGATTCTGACTGCCAGTAGTAAGGAGTTAAAAATGGAAACTACCTAAACTAGCTAGAGAAAGAATCTCTGTTCTTCAGGTTTTCTGATAGCTCAATTGCCGTGGAAACAGCTTTTCCCTGGTGTTAGTTCATTAGGGTTTTTTTTTTTTCCCACTTAAATAATTTGGAGGACAGCCATGTTCCACAGTAGACTACTTCATGGGAAAGATCATACTTGTCATCCCCTTCCTTATGCTTAATTCTGTACCAAACAGAAAGCAGCTATCCTTCAACATAACATATCCTATGTTAAAAATTCACTTATTATAGCAGGCAATCCATCTGATTTATTTTTTAAAAAAAACACTTACTGCTAAAGAATGTACATGAAGTAAGAACAGGAATATATTTTCAAAATCAAAATGATTCTAATAGATCTTATTTAATCTATGCATCTAGGATTACAATCTTAATTCATGTTTATCAGATACAAGTGCACCTCTTCTTAAAGGAGAAGAATCAGCTTTCCTTGTGATTATCTAAGGAAGTGAATTCTCTGTCACTTAGGAGTATATCAGATAAAATACAGATAAGAAAAATTATTTTTTGTAGATTACTGAAGTTACTTTTTCTGTTAGTTTTGGAGAATGTTTCCCCCTGAAATCTCAAATTGCCACAAGAGGAGTCACAAAAGTATGTTACAGGCTTTCACCTGATTTTGATCAGGGCAGGCTGTTGATAGTGAATTCACTCAAACTGCAAACTTTATTTCTATGGTGAAAACACTTGAATATTATGGTATATACTTGGGTTTTCTAACAAAGGAATTTGAAAAATTTATCCCTTGGTTCTGTGAGGCAGAGATCAGTAAGAACTCAGTTACAAGTGATTTAAAACATGATTTGACTTTGAAGAAGTTCAGCCTGCCAGGAACAAACCTGCAAATTTGGTACCATGGTCCTCCCCTTTAATATTTTCCATAGATTGAATAATTAGGTCTGGTCATTTCTTTCTTTATTAACATTTGTCCTTCAAAAAGTCTCTAAAGCACATTCAACAAACTAAAGTCCAAATTATTTATAATGACTGAAGAACCTTCACTTGAAAAAGAATCAAGATCTTTAACTACAACTGAGGTAGAATTTGGGCAGGAAAGAAGTGGCTCCAATCTCCCTTAGCTATAGTTGATCATCATCTTTCTAACTTTAGGTATATTAGAACTTTTTACCATGCTAAATTCACATCATTCCAAAAGAAGTTTGGATTCTCATAGATAAGTGGTAGCCTACCTAGTCAGTGATCCTTCTCTAGGCAAGGTATGGATTATAAAGGTAAGAGGCCTTATGGAATTGATTTAAAAAACAGCTTTGGCTGTCCTATTTTGGAAAACGAACCTATGAGGAAATCTTTTCACAAGTAGTTTAGAAAGAGTAGTTTAGAAGCTTTTTACTTCAGGTCTGAAATTCAACACTGGAGGAGAGAACACAACCCATCTAGCATGGACAAGAGGGTCTAAAAGTTGAAATAGCTTTATATGTACTTAGGTCTGGAAAGAAACAAAATTTTGCAAAACAACAGAAAGAGAAATTCTATTAACGTTCCTTTGTCTATGTTAGCAGGTTTTCTGCTGACTTTTGCTATATCTCAGCTAGTTTTTGGAACATATTCCAAATCATTAAAAAAGAAATTATAATTAATTGTTAATTTAATAACAATTTCTAAGAAACATTGATCAGTTTCTCAAAATATCATTCAGCATTCAAAAAACATTAATTTTGTACTTACTATGGGGAAGGTGATCTGCTAAGTATTAGAAGACAAACATGAATACGACTTAAAAGACTTATAGTCTAGGAGAGGAAACAGAAAATAATTGCAGTAAGATGCAGTGATAGAAGTTTGCCCAGAAGACTAAAGGCAAAGTTTCTCTGTAAAAGAAAACTTTGACTGAGACGAAAGACTAAGTCAAAGATTAGGTATTTCTCTGTAAGATATTTTATCTACAGAGAATAGTCAATAAATATTTATAGATATGTGTGATATTGAAGCAAAGCACCAATTAAAATCTGTTATTCTTTTTATTCTTCTTTATACTTCTAACCTTAAAATACAAATGCTTTGGGGGATACAAAATGTATATATAATTTGTAAAACACATGTGAATATATGATATAATGGGTATTTCCAAATATTATTTGTTACACATTTGAGTAACAGTGTGACAGTACTGAATTGATTTTGGCAGACTTTGGCCTTTTTTTTTTCTGGGGATGGACAGCGGGGACTAACATTAATAGACACAATCAGGCAAGATTATGTATTTATGTAATTTTAAATATAAACGTACTCTGGGAATCCTCTGTTTTCTGAAGTATTTTTTCTAACATCATAGCCAGTATGCTGGTTTTGCCTTAGTAAGGGGACTACTTTACCTCATCAATTTCATCAACACCTAGCTTTTAATCAGCTAGTCAATTAAGTAGAAATTTTGATTCTTAAATAATATGATTTTACTTATTACATCAGTATTTATGTTTCCAAGTGAGTGTTACTCCTTATCATTTTAAGAGATGGTAATCTTCTTCCATGACTCAAAATGATTGGCAAGGTCATTTTTCAAATGCTTTCAAGTGTCTGTGACCCATTCTTCTGAAAATTTCTATTTAAAAATTACATTCAGTCTATTTCTAAGACCACAAAAATATAAGTTCACTGTAGGATATTTGAAACTTTGATAGGCAAAATAAGAAAATTCGAACCATCAATATTTCCATCTTCTGGAAACTATAATTCTCATTATTGTAGTTTATATCCTTCTGACTTTTAAGAGAAAGATAATTTTTAAAAATTAGATCAGGACGGGAGCAGTGGCTCACACCTATAATCCCAGCACTTTGGGAGGCTGAGGCGGGTGGATCATGAGGTCGAGAGACTAAGACCATCCTGGCCAACATGGTGAAACCCTGTCTCTACTAAAAATAGAAGAATTAGCTGGGCATGGCGGCATGCACCTGTAATCCCAGCTACTTGGGAGGCTGAGGCAGGAGGATTGTTTTAACCCAGGAGGCAGAGGTTGCAGTGAGCCGAGATCCTGCCACTGTACTCCAGCCTGGTGACAGAGTGAGACTCCATCTCAAAACAAAACAAAACATTAGATCTTATTATAATATTGTTTTGAAATTATTTGCTTCATCCAAAGATAATGGCATAAATCTCTTTCCATCCCCGGAATTCATCATATAATATAATGTACCTTATCTAAAGAACACTCTATTTTCAACTTTACAATGGTGCAAAAGTGATATGTATTCAGTACATTCCTTGATCTACCATTGGGTTGTGTTCAGACAAACCCATTGTTAGTTGAAAATATTGTAAGTTGAAAGTTTTGTAACCCATTGTAAATTGAGGGGCATCTGGTATAAATTTACTTCTTGATCTCATTGCCACACTATTATAAATAGATGGGTGGGGAGCCCCCTTCCACACAGTCATTCAGGGGCCCACACTGATGGAGGCTTTTGTATTTTACATTTAGCTTCCAACGTGGCACTGTGGATCTTCTCCATCTCAGCCAGCTATAAAAGAGAAAGAGCATGGAAGAGAGTAAAAGATGTTTTTAATAGACTAGACTGGATAGAGGTGTCCTCATTTCTGCTGACATTTCATTGGTTTGAATTCAATCATATGGTGATATGTACATGCAAAGAAGTCTGGAAAATGTAGCTTTAGCTGTGAGGATAAGAAAAAAAATTGTGAATGTTGATGAGCAGTTTATAACCTCTGCTATACTGTCACTTGTTAACATGCTTTAATCTAGAGTTATTAGGCCTAAAAATCCAATGTAATATTACATAGCCACTTAAAATCAATGGTTCTGGTGGCTTGCAGGAGCAACATAAAATTTAGCGTAAATATGTAATTTCATGTGAATGGCTTCTATTTTCATCCAGTACCAAACTTGAACAATAGATGAACTCAGCACCTCTTTGATTTCTTCAATAAATAATCCCATCATACTAAAACATTAACAAGCAATGCAGAAGTGATCTACAATTTCACAGGAGTGGCAGACAACATTCACCATACAGCAAATGGCTCAATAAATCGTCATCACACATTTTCATTCTCTTCCAAAGTCTTCTTTCAACTGTGTGGCCATTTGGAGACTTAAAAAGAAAAACTTTTCCAGCATGAAGGCCCTAAATCTTCCCATCTTCTGTGTCCCATACCTATATCAACTTTCTTTTATATCTTGTAATAGACCAGATATACTAAACATGCTTACTCACACTCATCACCTTATTTAGGAAAAAACGTAAGACCCTTTAAGTTACTGATTCCATCCCCCTCAAAAAGCAGTAAGGGATGGTAAATGGCATCCTGTCCTCCCCACCTGCCACTGTACAAGTTACGTCAAAGACCTTTTTGTCAGGCTCATTTCTACCTTTTATAATTTTATCTCTAGTTTTCCCCTTCATGCCTCCTACTATACTCCAATTATTCTGAACTCCTGTCACCATTCCTTGAACACATTATGGTGGATTTTGTTTTTCATATCTCTAGGGCCTTTGTAGAGACTGCAACCTCCACTCAGAACCCTTCTCCTGCTTCGGCATGTCAAAATCCCATCAACCCTAAAGACTGTCTTAAATGTCTCCTTCACTGTGGTGCCTTACCTACCCTTATTTCACTGCTCTCACCTGCACAGAATTTATCTCTCTTTCTTCTCTGCTCTGATAGAATTCTGTACACATTTCTGTTTTAGTACTTATTACATTGTCCAATATATTATTCAGGTATCTAGCTCTTCAGAACAGAGAGATTTTGTCATCTTTGAATTCTCAGTGTAGTACCTGAGATGGGGTTTGAAACACAGTTTCTCAGTAAATGTTTGTGGATGCAAGAAAAACTGTCCTGAGAGCTAAAAGCTGGCCAAGAGACAGGGAGGCTCTCAGTCCATGACCAAAGGTTGAGTAACTAGTCTGGAACGCAGAGCACTCCCATGAGGGAAGCCTTCAGGGTAACTTTAATTATTTCCCCCAAAGTGCTATCCTTGCAGGGGAAAAAACATTTTTGGAGCTGTTTTAATTTGCTAGTTTCCAACAGGTTCTTAAATTACACTTTCTGTGAAGAGAATGCTGAGAGACAGAGGAGATTAAGTAAAAGGAGAATACCAAGCCAGAAGCTAAGGACATTCCAGAAATGTTATGAGAGTTAAAATGTGTAACTTTTCCCTTCACTTCCTGGGTTTACATGCATTTGATGTAGCTTGACCTATTGAACTCAGCTTGGGTTTCCCTGTGGAGTCTCTTTCAGGCCAAACTATCTACTGTAACAGATAGAGAAATAACCATATATCCCTAACAGTTCCATGCATGCCTATGAATTAATAAAATAATCCAGAACCTAAGTTTTCTAGCGCAATTTAGAAAGTAATTAACAACACTATGAATCTTTGCATGGAAAAACACATTGACTGTATAGTCAATAACCCAGCCGCCTTTGTTATTGTTTTGACCTTGATGCTAAAGCTGACCAGAGATAGGTGAGTAAAATGATACCCCATCGGACAATCAAGGTACATCCTCCAAGGAATTAGGCAGTAGGGACATATCCAAAGGATGATAGATGCCCTCTTATACCAACTGGAATGGTAGTTATTTAGCATATTATTTAGGTAGCTCTAGCTGCTGTTTACAAATAAATCTCCAAGTCTCAATGGTTTGATACAAAAATGTATTTCTTCCTCGTGTTGGACAACTCACCTCCAAATGATGATGCTTTAGGGATAATGGTTTCTTTTCTATGGTTTCTTCCATCCTGTGGCTCTGGCAAATTCAATGTAGGATTCTTCCATGATTTCCCTGTGAGTTGTCTTCATCCTAGGCAGTGAAAAGGGGGAAACAGCACAGAGACTCTTATGTGGGAGGGCTTTATGCGTCAGGTCTGGAAAGGGTGCACATTACCTCTAAGTCCATTCTTTTGGCAAAAAGCCAATCACAAAACCATGCCCAACTCTAAGAAAAACTGGAAATGTATTCATGCTGTTGCAAGGAGCAGGAAAGTGGTGTGGCAGTCAATGCTGTAATCAACTGAGGAAATAAATGTGGTTTAAAAAGGAAACAAGAAAAATTTACAGTTGATCCTCGTTATTCATGGATTTCATATTTGCAAATTCACTTATTAGCTAAAACTTATTAGTAACCTCATAGTCAATACTTACAGCGCTTTCATAGACATTGTGATCATGCACAGAACGGTGAAAAATTTGAGTCACCCAATATGCATGTCCCCAGCTGAAGCTGAGTAAGGTGATACTGTGCATTCTGGCTTCAGCTCTCATCTGTAAACAAATGTGTTTTTCACAGTCTATTTAGTGCCATGTTTTTTATGTTTTTGTAGTATTTTCTTAGTGATTTCACTGTTTAAAATGACTCCCAAGCATTGGGCTGAAGTGTTATCTAGTGTTCCTTAGTGCAAAAGGGCTGCAATGTGCCTTATGGAGAAAATATGAGGATTAGACAAGTTTTGTTTAGGCATGAATCATAGTCCTGTCAGCTGTGAGTTCAATGTTAATGGATTGAAAATATATATTAAATAAGATATCTTTAAACAGAAACACATGTAAAACAAGATTGCATATTGATTGATTGATGAAAATGTGACCAGAAGCTTGCAAGAACCTAGCCTTGTATTTTCCCAAGGAGCAATAGTTTAATATTGCCTAATTCAGTGTTCATGATAATTTTATAGAACACAACTACCATGAATAACAAGAATTGACTGAGTGTGTGTGTTTGTGTGTGTGTGTGTGTAATTTTAACTTTCTATCCCATTCTTTTTTGTTTGTTTGTTTACATATTGTATCAGGTACTGCCTGTTGCTTACTCCAAAAGGCAATCTCCACTTCCCTCTGATGTCCTGCTTTTGTACACTAACAAAACCCTGATTTTGTTCAGATATCAGAAAGAGAAGAGAATCTAGATCTCAGCTAATGTCAGTGAGTACTTTGGCATGGCTGAAGTCACATGGAAGAAGTGGAAATAAATGAGACTGTAATATTAAGTTGAGACAGATGTTAAAAGATTTTATATATCATACTCAAGGTTTGACATTTAACCTATAAGCCAGTGGATGTCAAACTTTTTTAAAGCAATTAGAAACAAACAAAATCTTACCTAGGGTACCAGTACATAAAATGAGTAAAAGCAGAATTCCTCTGAAATGGAAAGTGGGAGTCAGGAATCTTATCTATCCTCTTCATGCTAACCCCTATAGAACCCTAGAATTTGACAAACTATGACTTGAAAAATCCACTAACAGAATCAGCAAGAGATTACCTGATATCTTAAAATAAAACTTTATTGAAACATAATTTAAATACCATACAATTCACCCATTTAAAGTCAACAATACAATGGTATTTACTGTATTCACAGAGTTGTACAACCATGTGCGCATGTGCCACTACAATGTCTTCTAAACATTTGCATCACCCCTGAAAGCAAGCTCATACTCATTTTCCCCACAAATATCCTATTACCCCTGAAGCAACCATTAATCTGTTTCTATCCTTATAGATTTTGCTATTCTGGACATTTCATATAAATGGAATCTTATGACTGAGTGACAGGCTTCTTTAACTCTATTGTGATTTCTTTTTTGACCTATTGGTTATTTAGAAGTGTTGATTAATTTCCACATATTAGTGAATTTCTCAAATTTCTTTCTGTTTTTGTTTTCTAATTTCACCCTTTGTGGCTGGAGAATATACTTTGTATGATTTCAATTCTTTTCATCCTTTTACATGTATTAAGGCTTGTGCTATGGACTAGTGATGGCCTATTGTAGAGAATGTTGCATGTGTTTATTATAGTTGGGTAGAATGTTTTACAGATGTCTTTTAGGTCTAGTTGATATATACTGTTGTTCTAGTCTTCTATTTTTTTGTTGCTCATCTATCTAGTTATTCTATCCATTATTAAAAGTAAGATCTTAAAATAACCAGCTACCATTATTGAAATTTTTACTTCTTTCCATTTTTTCTCCATTTTTGCTTCATGTATTTTAGGGCTTTGTTGTGCATTTATGGTGCATATTGGGTCATGTATATTTATAATTGTTACTTATCCTTGATAGATTGACCCTGTTATCATTATCCTTTTATTACTATAAAATGTTCCCCTCTCTCTTTAGTAACTTTTTTTTTGTTTGTTTTGAAGTCTGTTTCTTCTGATACTAGTTTATACACTCCAGGTTTCTTGTGGTTGCTGTTTGCTTGATGTTTTCAATCCTTTTACTTTCAACCTATCTGTAACTTTTACCTAAAGTGGGTCTTCTGTAGATGACATATAATTGGATGTGATTTATTTATCTGGTCTGATAATCTCTGCATTTTGATTGGAATATTTTGTCTGTTCATATTGAATGCTATTATATATTTACATAATCAATATATAGTTATATGTCTGACACTTTACTACTCTTTGTTTTTTATATGTCTCTGTCTTTTTTGTTCTCCTATTCCTTCTGTATTGTTTTCCTTGCATTAAATAAATATTTCTAGTGTAATATTTTAATTTTTCAAATTATCTTTTTTACTGTATTTTTGAGATTTTTAGATGATTTCTCTAAAGTTTGAAATATACAACTTTGAATCTATTTCAGATTTATACTAAGTTAATTCCAGTAGCATATAAAATCATTGCTTCTGATTAGCTCTAGTCCCTTTTCTCCTTTTAGTGCTATTTTGTGATGCATATGGCATCTACATTTATTATAATCCCTACAATACTTCCTTATAATTACTTTAAGTAAGTGTCTCAAAGAAGCTGAGAAAAAAAGGGGACCAGTATATAATTATGGAATGTGTTATGTTAATCTTTTGATTTACCATTTGTAATTCTCTTCATTTGTTCCTGTGAATTTAAGTTACTATCTGGTGTCATTTCCTTATTTCAATAAAACTTTGCTCCCACCTACCTTCTCCTCTGTACTGTAATTGTCAAAAATTGTATTTCTCTATGTTAAAGACCCACAATACAGATATTAGTTTATAAAATTGCTTTTTAAATTATTTAAAAGAAAGGGGTAGTTTTACCATTCACACTTTCTTTCATAGTTACATTATTATTTTTATTGGTATTCTTTGTTTTTTCATGAGAATTCGAATTACCATCTGGGATCACTTACTTTTAGCCTAGAGAACTCTGTAAAAATGTATTTCTTGAAAGGTGAATCTGATAACATTGAATTCTCTCAGTTTTTGCTTATCTGGAAATGTCTTTATTTTGTCTTTATTCAGCACATTCAATATATTATCTCACTGCCCTCTGATTTCCATTGTTTGTGATAAGTCAGCTGTTATTAAGGTATCCTATATCATGAGTCCCTTCTCAACTTGCTTCTTCATGATTCGTTGGCTTTGCCTTTTGACAGTTTCATTATGATGTGTCTGGGTGTGGATTTTTTTTATTTTATCCTCTTGGAGTTTGCTGAGGTTCTTGGATGGATAAATAATATTTTTCAAGAAATCTGGGAAGTTTTCAGCCATTATTTCCTTGAATATTCTGTTCCTTTTTCTCTCTCCTCTCCTTCTGGATCTCTCATTATATGTATGTTGGTATGCTTAATGGTGCCCCACATTTATCAGAAGCTCTGTTAATTTTTTTTCATTCTTCTTTCCTTTCTGTTCTTCACATTGCATCATCTCTATTGCTCCATCTTCACAAATTCTTATCACACTTTTCTATTTCTTTGAATGTCTCCATTTTTCATTGAAAGTGGATATTTTAAATAATATGCTGCAGCAACCCAGAACATGATTCTCCTTCGTTTTCTACAGGTCTATTTTTGTTGTTGTTGTTTTATTTAGTAATTTTGCCAGGTGATTTCAGCGAAGTCCATTTTCCCTGCAGGGTTAAACTTCTGATGACAGTTGTCAAAGGGCACAACCTTCGGCATAGGCATAGTAACCTTGTGATGAGAGTGGTTTTAATGGGCTCCCTTTGATTGTCTCTTTTACTTATCTCTGTTAAGCTGTGTGCCTCATATTATATCATGCCCAGGTATTAGGCTTCACCGATTTTAGGCAGATTACTCTATTGTTTTCAATAATATACTAAGGCATAGATTGTTCCACAGTCAGAACCATTTACATTTTTGAAGTGTAGTTTTTGAGACTAGTTTTGAGTTCTTTAGCTGTCTCTTTCCCTTGTTCCTTCTGGTAAACTGGATGGCCTAAAGTTTAGCTTGTCTCTTTCATGGAACTAGCAGCCTCCTCTTAATTGCTTACTATCAAAATCCTCATTGTTTTCAAGAGTGTCCCTAGGCTTGAACTTTCCCATACTCTGTTTAAAATAAAGCCATTTCCTTTGAGGAGAGCTTCAGAGCTCTGCATTCTTATGGACTACCTCTTTCACTGGGAAAAATCTCTGAGCCACTACTCCAGGTGTTTTATTGCACTGGTATATTAGTTTCCTAAGGATGCTGTGAGAAGGTGCCACAACTGAGGGGCACTAAGCAACAGAAATTTTTTCATTCACAGTTCTGGAGGTTAGAAGTCTGAAACTGAGATGTCAATAAGGCCATGCTCTTTATGAAGACTCTAAAAGACAATCTGTCTGATGTCCTTCTCTTAGCTTAGTTACTGGCAATCAGAGGTGTTCCTTGTCTTACAGCTTTATCATTCTAACTTCTGTCTCCTTCATCACATGATCCTCTTCCTGTGTCATTCTTTGTTTCTTCTTTTCTTTTTTTTTAGGTGGAGTCTCACTCTGTCTCCAGGCTGGAGTGCAGTGGCGTGATCTTGGCTCACTGCAACCTCCACCTCCCGGATCCAAGTGATTCTCCTGCCTCAGCCTCATGAGTAGCTGGGACTATAGGCATGTGCCACTGCGCCCACCTAATTTTTGTATTTTTAGTAGAGATGGGGTTTCACCATGTTGGCCAGGATGGTCTCGATCTCTTGACCTTCTGATCTGCCCGCATCAGCCTCCCAAAGTGCTGGGATTACAGATGTGAGCCACTGTGCCCGTCCTTGTCTTCTTATAAATACATCAACCATATTAGATTAGGGCTCACTCTAATGACCTCATCTTAACTTTTTATATCTGTAAAAACCTCATTTTCCTAGAGGTCACATTCAAAAGTACCAGGGTTTAGGACTTCAACATATCCTTTCTGGGGACACGAAACCCATAAAAGCAAGTGAGCCTAGACAATGTGATCTGCAGTAATTAGCATCTCAGGGCACAAAGCAGCAAGAGAAAAGTAGACAGTGGATTAAGGGAATTGCTAATGGAGACTTAAGTCTATTTAATGCTGCTATAGCTGAATAACATGGACTGAGTAATTTTTTAAAAATAGAAGTTTATTTGGCTGAAGATTATGGAGGCTAGGAAGTCAGAGATTAAGGGGTCACACCTGGTGAGGACCTTCTTGCTGCCTCATAACATGGTGGATGGCATCACATGTTGAATAGCATGCAAGAGAAAGAGAAGGTCAAACTTGTTTTTATAACAAACCCATTCTCATGACAACAAGCCCACTTCTGCAGTAATGATATTTATCCATTCAAGGGGGTAAAGTTCTCATGACCTAACCATCTCTTAAGGGTCACATCTCTCAACACTGTTGCATTGGGGGTTAAGTTTTTAACACATGAACTTTGGAGACACATTCAAACCCTTTCTCAAAAGTAGCCGACATGTGGCAAACCTTGGAATCCGAAAAGCAGAGTCCAAAAACAATTTGGCTGTGTATCTTCAAAACTGTACAGTACATAGGGTGCCGTGATCATTGACTTCAAATTTCCCTTCACTTTGGCATGTGTTACCTCCCTAGTGGAGTTGTATGATAGCCTATTGTCACATGCCATTAAAATCACTAAATAAAATTTCCTTGTTCTGAATTCATGTTCAGCAAACTGATCATAATTTGGCTTTTCATATAGTTTTTCCATAGGGAAACAATGTACTAAATGTTACAGTAGGTAGTCAGGCAGACATGAGCAGGTCCGGAGACACACCCCACCCACCAGGAATGTCAGGTGACCATCAAGTGGTGGTTAGGCAGTTATAAGATGTCTCTCTAAAATAGTAATTGGTTGCAGCCAGCACCAGGGAAAGGCAGTCTTGCTACCAATAGGTAGAAATACCTGAAACTGGTAATCAGCAGCTTCCCAGCAGGATCTCAGGAGATCAGAAAACAACTGGGCAAGTGGGCTTAACCATGCTCACTAAAAGGCAAAATGGTGGAGATTAACTGGTGTATGACCTTCCTTTAGGAACCACACTGGTAAGGGAAAAATACCACAAGTGAGCATGCATACAACTTCAGTAAACACACTATGCACGAGCCCCCTCCCAAGTGCTAGTAGGCTACTGCACATGTAGATAGCCCACCCTAAGGAAAGAATCAGGGAAGAAGTAATGCAACCCCGGGAGCATGCCAAGACCCCATGTCAAAAGTCAAATCACACAGCTGGGAGATCAAGTCACCCGCTTGGCCCTTTTCCAAGTGTACTTTACTTCCTTTGGTTCCTGTTCTAAACTTTTTAATAAACTTTCACTCGTACTCCAAAACTTGCCCCGGTCTCTCATTCTGCCTTATGCCCCTGGATGGAATTCTTTCTTTTGAGGAGGCAAGAACAGAGGTTGCTGCAGACCCATATGGATTCACTGCTGATAGCACTAACCACCTTATTTGAATGTTCTCATCTGAAAAACCATTCTTACTTCTGTTATAAATTGGCATTTTATGCATTTTATGTGCTGGTCTGTAAAAAATCTTCATGGTACTGGCTATGAAGAACTGAAGATAATATTGACTTCTTAATCGAATTTCTACCCTGCAAATCACTGGCATAGCAGCCAGCTAGCCTAAGAATATGACTCTTCTGCCTCTACTTTATAATTATAATAATTAGGTTTTACATGAGTACTGAGTAAAAAACTAAAATTTATTGAACACTTATTATTCGCTATGACATATGCAATGGACTAAAGGCTTGCATATGCCCCAAATTCATGTGCACCCACCAAAATCCTAACCCCAGTGTGATGACATTAGGATGCAGGGTCTTTGGGAGGTAATTAGGTCATGAAGGTAAACTCCTCATGAATGGCATTACTGCCCTATTATAAAAACGGACTGCAGAGAGCTCTCTTGCCTTCTTTCCACCATGTGAGGGATCGCCAAGAAATCAGCTGTGTGCAACCCAGAAGAGATCCCTCACCAGAGCCTGACCCTTTTGGCATCCTTATTTTGTACTTCTCATTCTTAAAAAGTGTGAGAAATAAATTTATTTTGTAAACCACATGTTTATGGTACTTTGTGATAGAAGCCCAAACTAAAATAGCATGTAAAGGTTGTATATGCTGTTTCATTCAGTTCTCATAATAATCTTGTGAAATATTCTCACTTTACATCCATGGAAACTATGGCAAAGAGAAGACAATTTCAGTAACCCCACTGAAATTTAGTAAGCTGTAGAGCTGCGATTTGAACCCATGTCTTTATGGCTCCAGAGCCTGTACTATTTCCATAACATGCCTCTTTTCTGACTATTGATTTTACTGAGCAATGACCAAAGGGTATTTTCATGGTAATTTAATTTACTAGGTCTTTAATTAACACCTAATTTTATTTCATATATTGACAGGCATTGTGGGGAACATGAAAGAATTTAAAGAAATTGCCTCTTTCTTCTGGAATCTTATAATCTAATTTAACAGAAAGGCAGTGTTTGAGTCCCAGAATAACATTTGTGAATTGTAAATGCTGTGGGAAGTCAGAAATCAGTAATAATTGATATAGATATGAAAGACCTCATGGAGGTTAAACAGTTTATACCAAGGGGTATTTTAGGCAAAAGATCTAGCATTAATAAGCATATTTGGGTGAGAATGAGTGTAACATATTTAGGAATAGAGAGAAGACATGTAGAGCAGAGGGGATGTAAAATGTAAGAAAGAAAATAGTAGGCCAATAAGTAGTCAGGCAAAACCTCAGCCCTGGAACATCTGATTAATGTCTAAGCTTGAGTTTTCAGTCATTGTAGAAGTACTGAAGGGTATTGTACAATGCTGATTTTGAAAAAATATATATTTTCTGAAAATTAGCCTGTTAGGAGTATGTGAATAACAAGGAGTCAAAGATAAGAGTTTGGTAAGCAAGATATCAGATTAGGAAGTCTCAGGCTGTGCTCACCCTCCTCAACACACAAAAAGTTCAGTGAGCAACTATCTACAGACCATAACATCTTTCTGAAAATTTCAATACTTGGAAACAAGGCTGAGACACCCATGTGGTCCGTGGAACTAAATAATACCTGAATTAGAAAAGTCTCACTTCAGCTGTGTTACTCCCCAGCTCCTTGAAGTTGGCACAGTGCCAGACAGAGAAGATCCCCTGGACCCACAGTTTTTATAGTGGGAAAAAAGAATTGGAGACAGTCATCCAGTGTACCTAGCATTCTTAGATGTTTCCCAGGAAGCCTACTCAGGTCTCATCTTATGGGATACACTGAGGGCAATGATATAGCTAAAGTGTTCAAAGTCAAGTAGAAACAAAGATTAAGGTGGAGCTCACAGTGACCAGTGTGTGGATCTTGGTGGTACCTCTGTGTTCCTACCAATTGTGGCACCCAACTGGAAAGTCTAGCAAGTGCATAGCACACCTGAAAAGCTGAACTGGTTGCTTTCAGAAGCACAGTGAAAAGTTTAACTTTGGCTTGAGTCCCTAGACAACTAGTCTTCACAACCAGCCTCTTGAGACACCCCAACCACTTCACCCAGGCAAGGAGATGCTTGCCTCAGCCCATTCAGAGAAGCTTAGGGGCTAGAAGTGCTTGACCTGCAAGTGCAGAATGGCTTAGTTCAGCCAAAAAGCCCCGGGTGACCCCATTCGGGCAAGGAGATATTCACTTCTTCACATTTCAGAGAAGCATAAGGACTAGACCTGCTCAACCTGGGAAATTAACAGTTTGACTCAGTCAAAAGTTCACTCTATGGCTCTGCCTGGACATGGAGGCAATCCCCAATTATGCATTTCTAAGGAGCATAGCCTCAGGTTTCACCCTTCTTGAGTAGCAACTCTGCCTAACCTCAGAGGTCAGGGCCACTATAGACTTGCCCAATTGCAGATTCCAAATAGTGGAATTGCCCAGCCAGGAAATACATCCTATGACCAGCCTGACCAGATGCCATCACAGTACCAAGCCAGAAGCTCTGCCTGATAGCAGAGCCCATCAAGTGATCTCACTGGACAGCTGAGTCCAGCCAGTAGCCGCATCTGACATCAGAGCAAAGACAAAAATCTCAGCCACCTAGAAAACTCACACAAACTCTGCCTGCCTAAGGTTGTCATCAGCTTGCCATTTTAGAATTTCAGGCTAGAATAAATAATGAAGACCTATCCCTACCAAAGAACACCGATAAAAGTTGGAAGAGGAGGCTCTCTCTTTACATGCACAGACAACAACACAAGGATTCTGAGGAATCAAGAAATCATGACACTTCTAAGAAATACAGATCTATAAAACGACTGAAAATGAATTCAGAATAATCCTCTTAAAGAAATTCAGTGAACTACAAGAATATATGGATAGAAAATTAAGTGAAATTTGGAAAACAATACACAAACAAAGCTAGAAGTTCAACAAAGAAATAGAAACAATTTTTTTTACAGAACTAGAAATCCTAGAGATGAATACAATGACTAAACTGAAAAAATACACTAGAAAGCTTCATCAGCAGACTTGATCAAGCAGAAAAAAAAATTAATGAGCTTGAAGAAAAAGCATCTGAAATTATTCAGTCAAAGGAGCAGAAAAAAGAATGAAGAAAGCCTGTGGGAATTATTGAACACTATTAAGACACCAAACCTTCACATAATAGAAGTATCAGAGAAGAAAAAAGAGAAAAATTGCCAGAAAGCATATTTCTGGAAATAACGGCTGAAAATTTCCTCAATTTTGGGATAGATGCCAACGTTCAGGTATAGGAAGTGCAGAGCTCTACAAATTCTACCGAAAGAAGAGCTCACAAAAACATGTAATAATCAAAATATCAAAAATCAAAGACATAGAATCCTGAGATAAGCAAGAGATAAGATATAGAAAGGAGTCTCAATATCACATAAAAAGGAGTCACAATATGACTATCAGCAGATTTCTCAGCAAAAACCCTACAAGCCCAGAGAGAGTGTGATATTATATTCAAAGTGCTAAAGGAGAAACACTGATGACCAAGAATACTTCACATAGTAAAGCTCTCTTTCAGACATGAGGGAGAAATAAAAACTTTCACAGATGAATAAAAACTAAAGGAGTTCATTACCAGCAGATGTGCCTTACGAGAATTGCTAAAGGGAGATATTTAATCCAAAACAAAAAGCTGCTAATTAACAACATGAAACAAATGAAAGCACAAAACTGAATGTTAATAATACAGAGCTGTGTTGAGAATACTCTGGGAATGTAAAAATGGTGTTTAAAGCAATTTTATCTCTGGTACAAAGGTTAAAATACAAAACTATTAATAAAAACTATAGCCAAAATAAATTGTCAAGGGATACACTTTACAAAATGATGTCCATTCTGATATCAAAGATGTAAAATGTGGGAAAAGAGAGTAAAAATGTACATTATGACATCAAAGTTGATATTAGCTTGAAATAGTCTGTTGTAAGTATAATATGTCCTATGTAAGTATCATGGTAAACATAAAGCAAAAATCTTTAGTAGAATCACAAGGAGAAAAAAAAGAATTCAAAGCATACCACTACATAAAACCATCAAACCATAAAGGAAGACAGCAAGAGATGAAGAAGGAAGTAAAATAACTATAAAACAACCAGAAAACAATTCACAAAATGACAGTAATATGTCCTTACCTATCAATAATTTCCTTGAATGTAATACATTAAATTCTCCCATAAAAATGCATGAAGTAACTTAATGGAAAACAGCAACAACAACATGATGCAACTATATGCTGCCTAAAAGGGACTCACCACATTTTTAAGGACACATATACACTGCAAGTGAAGGCATGGAAAAAATATTATTCCACCTAAATGGAAACCAAAAGAAAGCAGGTTTAGCTATACTTATATCAGAAAAAAATAGACTTTAAGTCAAAAACTGTAAAAAGAGACAAGGACATTATATAATGACAAATGGATCAATTCCTCAAGAGTATGTAACAATTGTAAATATATTTGCACCCAATATTGGAGCACCTAAATATATAAAATAAATATTAAAGGATATGAAAGGAGAGATAGATATTATTCATTACAATAATACTAGGGGATATTAATACTCCACTTTCAACAATGGGCAGATCATCCAGACAGAAAATTAATAAGAAAACATTGGACTTGAATAGCACCTTAGACTAATTGGACCTACCAGACTTATACAGAACATTCCATCCAACAGCAACAGAATAAGAAATTCTTCTCAAGTACACATGGGACATTCTCTAGGATAGATAAAGAAAGGCCACAAAACAAGTCTTAGCAAATTAAGAAGATTAAAATCATATCAAGTATCTTTTCCAACCACAATGATATGAAACTAGAAATCAATAGCAGGAAGAATTTTAGAAAATTCACAAATTTATAAAAATTGAACAATATGCTCCTGAATGGACAACAAATTGAATTAAAAGAGAAATCTAAAAATATCTTGAGACAAACCAAAATGGAAATACAACACACCAAAACTTACAAGATACAGAAAAAACAGTTCTAAGAGGTAAGTTTATAGCAGTACATGCCTACGTCAAAACAAATATCAAATAAACAACTTAATGTTACTTCTCAAAGAACTAGAAAAAGAACAAACTAATCCCAAAATTAAAAAAGGAAGGAAGTAATAAAGATTAGAATAGAGATAAATGAAATAGAGATTAGGAAAAAATAATGTGCCTGATCTTGTCTGATCTCAGAAGCTAAGAAGGGTTAGTACTTAGGTGGCAGACTTGAAAAACAATACAAACGATTGATGAAACTAAGAGTTGATTTTTGGGAAAGATAAATGAAATTGAAAAACCTACATCTAGACCAAGAAAAAAAAAAGACTCAAATAAATACAATCATAAATGAAAGAGGAGATATTGCAACTTATACCAGAGAAATACAAAGAGTCACAAATGATGATTATGAACAATTATACACAAATTATCTAACCTAGAAAAATGGTTACATTCATAGACATGTATGACCTACCATGAATGATAAAGAAATAGAAAATCTGAAAACTAAGAAGATTGAATCAGTAATACAAAGTCTTCCATTAATGAAAAGACCAGGGCCTG
The DNA here is from genome assembly GCF_003255815.1 of Theropithecus gelada. Lineage (NCBI taxonomy): Eukaryota > Metazoa > Chordata > Mammalia > Primates > Cercopithecidae > Theropithecus > Theropithecus gelada. The sequence continues at coordinate 33,059,176 of NC_037673.1, read as the reverse complement.
TGGCTTCACTGCTGAATTCTACCAAATGATTAAAGAAGAATTAGCACCAATCCTTCTCAAACACTTGGAAAAAATTGGAGAGGATGGAATACTTCCAGACTTTTTAATGAAGCTAGCATTACCCTGATACTAAAGCAGAAAAGAACATGACAAGAAAAGAAATTACAGAAATTTAATATTCTCTATGAATTTTGATGCAAAAATCTTCAACAAAATACTAGGAAATCAAATTCAACAATATATTAAAAGAATCATTTGCCATGATCAAGTGTGATTTTCCCCAGTATACAAAAATGGTTCAACATACACAAATCAATAAATGTGACACACCACATTAACAAAATGAAGGACAAAAAGAAAACCACCAAAAATCATCTCATTTGATACAGAAAAGGAAATTGACAAAATTTAACATCCTTTGATGATAAAAAAATCTCATCAAATTAGGTACCTCAACACAATAAAAGCCATGTGTGATAAGCCCACAGCTAACATACTCAACACTGAAAAATCAAATGCCTTTTTTCTAAGCTCTGGAACAAGACAGGGATGCCCACTTGTGGCACTTCTATTTAACATAGTGTTGGAAGTCTTTGCCTAAGCAATTAAACAAAAGAAAGAAATAAAATGTATTCAAATAGGAAAGGAAATGAAATTGTTACTTTTTGCTGACAACATGATCTTATCTATAGAAAACCTGAAGATTCCACCACAAAACTGTTAGGACTAATACACAAATACAGTAAAGTTTCAGGATACAAAATCAACATACGAAAATTAGTAATATTTCTATACACTAACAATGAACTACTTAAAAAAGAGATCAAGAGAACAATCTCATTTACAATAGCCACAAAATGTTACTTAGAAATAAGTTTAAATAAGGAAGTGAAAGACCTGTATGCCGAACCTTTTAAAACATTGATTAAAGAAATTGAAGAGGCCAGGCATGGTAGCTCACACCTGTAATCCCAGCACTTTGGGAGGCCAAGGCAGGTGGATCACTTGAGGCCAGGAGTTCGAGATCAGCCTGGCCAATATGGCAAAACCCAATCTCTACTAAAAATACAAAAATTAGCTGGTTGTGGTGGCAGGCTCCTGTAACACCAGCTACTTCGGAGACTGAGGCAGGATAATTGCTCAAGCCTAGAGGGTAGAGGCTGCAGTGAGCCAAGATCACACCACTGCACTCCAGCCTGAGTGACAGAGTGAGACTCCATCTCAAAAAAAAAAAAATACAGATAGAAATTTGAGAAAACACAAATGGAAAGATATCCCTGTACTCATGGATTAGAAGAATTATTATTGTTAAAATGCCCATCCAAAGTAATCTATAGATTTAATGCAATCTTTATCAAAATTCTAATGTTATTTTTCTGAGAAATAGAAAAAAATATGTATGGTCTGTTTTCATGCTGCTGATAAAGACATATCTGAGACTGGGCAATTTACAAAAGAAAGAGGTTTATTGGACTTACAGTTCCACGTGGCTGGGGAAGCCTCAAATTCATGGCAGAATGTGAAAGGCATGTCACACATGGCAGCATACAAGAGAAAAGAGCTTGTTCAGGGAGACTACCATTTTAAAAACCATCAGATCTCCTGAGACTTATTCACTATCATGAGAACAGCACAGCAAAGACCTGCCTGCATGAATCAGTTACCTCCCAAGAGGTCCCTCCCACAAAGTGTGGGAATTCAAGATGAGATTTGTGTGGGGACACAGTCAAACCATATTATTCTGCCCCTGGTCCCTCCCAAATCTCATGTCCTCACATTTCAAAACTAATCATGCCTTCCCAACAGTCCCCCAAATTCTTAACTCATTTCAGCATTAACTCAGGAGTCCACAGTTCAAAGTCTCATCTGAGACAGGGCAAATTCCTTCTGCCTATGAGCCTGTAAAATCAAAAGCAAGTTAGTTACTTCCTAGATGCAATGTGAGTACAGGCATTGGGTAAATACAGTCATTCCAAATGGGATAAATGGGCCAAAACAAAGGGCCTACAGGTCCCATGCAAGGCCAAAATTCATCAGGGCAGTCAAATTAAGCTCCAAATGATCTCCTTTGACTCCATGTATTACATCCAGGTCATGCTGATGTAAGAGGGGGGTTCCCATGGTCTTGGGCAGCTCTACCCTTGTGGCTTTTCAGGGTATGGCCTCCCTCCCAGCTGCTTTCACAGGCTGGCACTGAATGCCTGAGGCTTTTCTAGGCACAGAGTGCAAGCTGTTGGTGGATCTACCATTCTGGGGTGTGGAGGTCAATGGCCCTCTTCTCACAGCTCCATTAGATGGTGCCCCAGTAGGGACTCTGTGGGAGGGGTACAACCCCACATTTCCCTTCCATACTGCCCTACCAGAGGTTCTCCATGAGGGCCCCACCCCTTCAGCAAACTTTTGCCTGGGCATCCAGGTGTTTCCATACACCTTCTGAAGTCTAGGCAGAGGTTCCCAAACCCAAATTCTTGACTTTTGTGCACTTGCAGGCTCAATACCACATGGAAGCTGCCAAGGCTAGAGGCTTGCACCCTCTGAAGCTATGGCCTGGGCTCTACATTGGACCCTTTCAGACATGGCTGTAGCAACTGGGACCTTGGGCCTGGCCCACAGAGCCATTTTTTCTTCCTAGGTCTCTGAGCCTATGATGGGAGTGGCTGTCGCAAAGGTCTCTGACATGCCCTAGAGACATTTTCCCCATTATCATGGTGATTAACATTCAGCTCCTTGTAGCCAGCCTGAATTTCTCCTCAGAAAATGAGATTTTCTTTTCTATTGCATTGTCATGCCGCAAATTTTCCTAACTCTTATGCTCTGTTTCCCTTTTAAAACTGAGTGCTTTTACATCACCCAAGTCACCTCTTGAATACTTTGCTGCTTAGAAATTCCTTCTACTAGATAACCTAAATCATCCCCCTGAAGTTCAAAGTTCCACAAATCTCTATGGCAGGGGCAAAATGCTGCCAGTCTCTTTGCTAAAACATAGCAAGAATAATCTTTGCTCCAGTTCCCAACAAGTTCCTCATCTCCATCTGGGACCACCTCAGGCTGGACCTTGTTGTCCATATAGCTATTAGCATTTTGGGCAAAGACATTCAGCAAATCTCTAGGAAGTTCCAAACTTTCCCTTCTTCATCTGAGCCCTCCAAACTGTTCCAACCTCTTCCTGTTACCTAGTTCCAAAGTCGCTTCCACATTTTCAGGTATCTTTTCAGCAGCATCCCACTCTACTGGTACCAATTTACTGTATTAGTCTGTTTGCACGCTGCTGATAAGGACATACTCAAGACTGGGCAATTTACAAAAGAAAGAGGTTTATTGGACTTACAAATTCCATATGGCTGGGGAGGCCTCACAATCATGGTGGAAGGTGAAAGGCATGTCTCATATGGCAGCATATGAGAGAAGAGAGCTTGTGGAGGGAGACTCCCATTTTTACAACCATCAGATCTCATGACATGTATTCACTATCACAAGAACAGCATGGGAAAGACCTGCTCCCATGATTCAATCACCTCCCACAACATGTGGGAATTCAAGATGAGATTTGGGTGGGGACACAGCCAAATCATATCAAATTCTAAAATGCATATGAAAGTATAAAAAAACCAAATAGCCAAGGTAATCATAAGCAAAAAGAACAAAACTGGAGGTATCATACCACCTGATATCAAACTGTACTACAAAGCTATAGTAATTTAAACAGCATGGTACTGGCATAAAAATAGACACACTGACCAATGGAATAGAGTAGAGTTCATAAATGATCCATGTATGATCATTTGAAAACAGGTTGGGGGTGGGGTGGGGTGGAAACTACATGACATTGGTCTGGGAAATTATTTTTTTCTTAATTTGACCATAAAAGTGCAGGCAACAAAAGCAAAAAAGACTAATGTGATTACATCAAACTAAAGAGTGTCTGCAAAGTAAATAATTAGCACACTGAAGAGACAACCTACAGATTGGGACAAAATATTTGCAAGTCATGTATCCAATAATGGGTTAATTCTCAAAATATATAATGATCTCAACTCAATAGCAAGAAAACAAATAACCCAATTAAGCAAGAGAACTGAATAGATATTTCTTTTTAAAAATACATACATATACATGGCCAAAAAATATATGAAAAAATGGTCAACATTACTTATCATTAGGAAAATGCTAATTAAAATAACAAGATATCGCCTCACATGTTCCAGAATGGCTATAATTAAAAAGATGAAAGATAAGTGTTGGTGAGAAAGTTGAGAAAGAAAACACTTGTATACTATTGGTGGGACTGTACAATAGCACAGCCATTATAGAAAATTGTATGGAGATTCTCTAAAAAGCTAAAAATATGATTATTATATGACCCAGAAATCTCACTTCAGGGTATTTATCAAAAGATTTGAAATCAGTTTGTCAAAGAGATATCTGCAAAGATTAGATACAGGTATAGATACAGATGCAGATATACATATATATACATCTACACATATATATAAATATAATCATATAAATAGTATAGTATTCCATTGTATATATATGTGATATTGTATATTTAGCCTTAAAAAAGAAGGAAATTCTGCCATTTGCAACAACTTGAGTGGAACTGGAAGACATTGTGCTAAATGTTATATATTAGGCAAAATAAGCCAGACACAAAAAGACAAATACTGCGTATTCTCACTTATATGTGGAATCTAAAACAACTGAACTCATAGAAGCAGAGAGTAAAATGGCAATTACAGAGCTTGGGGCTGAAAAGAATATGGAGATGATCATCAGAGGATTCAGTCTCAGATAGGAGGAATAAGTGCTTTTGGCTTTTTTTGGGATCTATTCATAGCACAATAAATATAGTTAATAATAGTGTATTGTACATTTTTTTTTTTTTTTGAGATGGAGTCTTGCTCTGTTGCCCAGGCTGGAGTGCAGTGACGCCATCTCGGCTCACTGCAAGCTCTGCCTCCTGGGTTCACACCATTCTCCTGCCTCAGCCTCCCGAGTCGCTGGGATTACAGGTGCCTGCCTCCTCACCTGACTAATTTTTCGTATTTTTAGTAGAGATGGGGTTTCACCCTATTAGCCAGAATATGTATTGTACATTTTTAAATTGCTGAGTAAATTTCAAATGTTCTCACAACAGAAAATAAATATTTGAGGTGATGGATGTGTTAATGAGCTTTATTTAATTATTCCACATTGTATTCATAAATCTTAACATCATTTTGAACCCTATAACTATATAAAATTATCAATTGTAACTTACAATAATTTTTTTTAAAAAAATAGGAGTTTTATTTGGGCCAGAAATGCCAGCCAAGAGTTAATGGGATGCATTCCCAGTTTACAGCAGTGCTATGCTGACCTTGAGAGCTGCACTTGCAGCCAGGCGTGGTGGCTCATGCCTGTAATCCCAGCACTTTAGGAGGCCAAGGTGGGTGGATCACTTGAGGTCGGGAGTTTGAGACCAGCCTGACCAACATGGAGAAACCCTATCTCTACTAAAAATACAAAATTAGCTGGGTGAGGTGGTGCATGCCTGTAATCCCAGCTAAGACTCAGGAGGGTGAGGCAGGAGAATTGCTTGAACCCGGGAGGCAGAGGTTGCAGTGAGCCAAGATGGTGCATTGCACTACAGCCCGGACGACAAAGAAAGACTCCGTCTAAAAAAAAAGAGAGGGAGAGCTGCACTTGAACAGACAGCCTTTCTGCTTCCACTCATCAGTTGGAGAGATTCTGCGTCTGGCCACTGTTTGGATCTGTGGCCTTGTGCAAGCCATAATGAGGGAGGTAGAGAGTTTATAGATGCATTTGTTCAAGGAATTTATCCCTCTTAAGCAAGCAGTTTGTTTAGTGAGTTTTGGCATGGTCCTGTTGTAAAGAGCCAGGCTCCTTTAGCACTTAACGTATTTTGGAGGAAAGGTGCTATGCAAATTACATTGATGCTATTTATGACTGCTTTGGTTTTTCTCTAAGTGTCTGGAATGTCTACTCAGAGATTACCAACTTGAGGGCTCAAAAGGCATGCCCAGGAGGCCTTGCCACAAGTGGCAGTTCTATCAATATCCAGTTGTGTAAAACAGGGCAGGATTTTGTGACTATTGGGAAAGCTAGTGCTATTTATACCATGTAAAAGATTGCTCAAGGTCATCCCTCTTACACCAGCTTCAGCAAATTCAGTGTGACATGTGGTTTTCCTCAATTGTTGATGAAATGTCTCCTTTGGGGACACTCGCCAGCAAAGGATAAATTTCAAACCTTTAAACTGGTATTCAGTGTTCTCTATGACTCTTCTTTTAGTTTCTGTTTACTACTTACCTACATGAACCTCTTGCTCTGATCAAACAGCCCCAACTTTCCACTTTCTCACCAGTGTGTTTTTGTTCACCCCCATCTTCTCCTCCCCCACTTCTCCTCCCTAATCCCTCCTTCTTGACCATCCCCAAAACTCAATATCCTCTATTTAAATCCTATATACCTTTTACGGGGCAGTATAAATTCTGGTTCTCCTTGAGGACAGCTGCAGAGAAATTATAGATGACCTGCTGTTCATTCTTGCAGTTGGTGTTTTCATTTTAGATTATGTTTTACATTTTTAAAAAATGTTTTTAGATTTTAAACTCCTAAAGGGCAAGAACTGACTCTATAACTCTGCATACAACCAAGAGCCCTGTGTAATTAAGAACTCAAAAGTTGATGCTTTTAATGTCACTGATATTATGAAGATAAATAGAGAAATGCAATAGGGAGAGTTGTTAATTACTTACTCCTAGAAATGTGCTCTATAATTTTCAAGAAAAATTTATGTTGACCCAGATTCCCCTGAAGAATTTGTATAGATGTGTGAACTTTGTATCACTCGTGTGCCTCATCAAGGGTGGCTGGTTTTGTGGGGAGTAGTGAAGCTCAGTGAGGCCTGCTGAATGGGATTCTCACACTTAACATTAATGATCTTTCCCCTGGATGTACAAAAATTATCTTCTCTGAGTAAAGATCACTTTTCCACAAATGTGGGAAGTTACCACTTTACCCCTAGAAATCTAGGGGTAGCTGGTAATGTGTTCCTGTTTATCTGCCTGATAATTATAATTTGATGTCTAGCTCAACAATTGTGGCAACACTGTGATTGCTTTTATAGTACTCTTCCTGGTGATTCAGATTTCTTTCAGCAGGAGCAGCAATTGCTCCAACCATCACCAAGAGTGATAGGCAAGATCAACATATGCTGACACAAGGCCAATAAAAACTAGAAACCTCCAGCAGTCATTGAGGATAACTTAAAAGTGTACCCAACATTCACTTTTATTTCTTATCTTTTCCCCTCGACACCCCATTTATAGTGCACCTAACACTTTGCTTAATGATTCAGAATTGCTCTATGCACAAAAAGTAGTTTGCTGCCATTTTTATAAATGCTTCGGGTGAACCAGGATGGACTATGTGTCTTACTGCCTGATATTGTCACTGTTTATAGGAGATGCTGCTTCTGCATTGAAATTCTTAACAATATGTTCCTTGTGACCTTTTTGGATCACAAATCCAGTTCCTTGCTGAATGAAAAATAACATATGTGGAAGACCTGTAAGTTGATCTAAAGCCAAATGTCATGTACTCCCATCATTATCAATTAATATGCTAAGAGGTGGACATAGTGCTTTATTGCCACTTTGTTCTGTCTTGTGGTAATATGCTATAAGAATGGTAGAAATATATGTAGCATTTAATTCAAAACTACCAACAACGTTTGGCACTTAGTTTTTGAAAAGAAGGAACAAATCCATTTTTTCTTGCCACTGTTCATGACTTTCATCAAGCAGTTACCACCAACTCATCATGTGCTATGAAGCATCAGGCAAGACAGGTCATAGGAAAACACTTGAAGAAATTAGAAGTTAGACTATACATAAATACTTGTTATCCTGTTGGGGTGTTTTCCCAATTGTAAAATGTTAGAGAAATATGAAGAAAATGTGCACCATTTGCTTAGAGAAAGAATGCTTCATATTCTGTGCCAATGTCTCTTTCTTCTTTTACTTGCTTACTTTTTTTAAGGATTAGGAATTAAAAATATTTGGTGCAGCCTTAGGTAGAATATGATCTAGTGACAAAATATAATTGTGAATTTGTCCAGCTTCTAATCTGTTTTAACTTTTTGTTTTTTAAACCTCTGCACAATTGACTTCTGGATAAATAAACTCACTTCTTACCACCCACCTTCTTAATTACTATTAACTAAATCACAATATGGGTCCTCCTGGGGGATCTTCTGTTGAGTAAAGTTATTTCCTTTACTGGATCCTTCCCAATATGGTGTCTGTAAAACATTCTGAATTTTTTTTGTTGTTATCAAAACAGTCTCGTAAACCCATGGTCTGGGTTGCAATTTGGATTAGAAAGTTACAGTTTCATACAGATCAAATGAATGTGCATTTTTGGAAGGAAGAAGCATTTTTTGTGGTCACAGTGAATGCCACTGGACATCACAAGTGTTAGACTTAGGGGCATCTGAGAAGAATGTGATATTTTTTCATATTTTACTTTCTTGTTCAAAGCTAGGTTCCTTCATTCAGTGACATGCTCTTATACTGGAATAGTTGATTTTGTTTGTTTTCTTGCTTCTTGTGATTACAGATGTACATGGTCATCTGTAATCAGCCTCCAATATTTGTGAGCACCCTGAATTAAATGTGCATAATGAATCTGGCTACGCACTGAACAAAAGTAAGAAATTTGATGCAGATATATTACAGTTTCTGTTCAGAATGGGGCACTACTCAAAGTTAAGAAAGGAAAAGGGAGGATATGTATAAAGATAATTTATCAAGAAGCAGGTTTGATTCTTTTTTTTTTTTTTCCTGGTTTTGACTTAACCTCAGGATTTTTTGAAAGGGATATATGGAAATCATAGGTAAAGGCATGAATGGTTAGTGGTGGAATAAGGAGAAAGAAATTTAAATAATAGGAATATAGATTAATTTGGTAATGGATCAGGAAACTTTGGTAGGAGATAGACATTTCTAATCATCTTTATATAATTCATTTTAAATTAATTTCTGATAGACAAAGTGTAATGACAGTACAAAGAAGTCTTCCTTGCTCAGGTTCTCCACCTGTTAACATTAGACCACGTTTGTTCAGTCTTCCCTAAATCCTTCAGTGTGTTTTCCAAAAACAAGAACACGCTCCAACATAACCAAATCATGCATACAATGAAACCAATAGTCATACTATAATACTATCCAATTCACAGACTCATTCAGATTTTTCCAACAGTACCACTTGTGTCTCTGATCCAGCATCTAATAGAGATTATGTGTCACTTTTACTTGTCATATCTCTTTAGGTTCCTCAACTCAAAACAGCTCCTTAATTGTTCCCCTGGCTTTCATGCTCTGCACAATTTTAAATAGTAAGGCCTTCATTTTGAAGGGTGTTCTACAACCTGGGTTCATCTGATATTCATATTTCCTTGGAACCAGTCTCAGGGTATGATTTCCTAGCAGTCAGACTACAGATGTGATGCTGTGTTTTTCTCAGTTCAGGATTATGGGTATGCACCAGGTCTATTTGTCCCACTACCAGTGAGGCTAACCCTGATCACAAGGCAAATTAGTGCCTACCAGATTTCTGTACTGTAAAGTCATGTTAATACACTTTTTTCCAAGATCATGTTAATATACTTTTTTTGTAGCAAAGTTCCACCCAGCAGCCTTAGCATTCACTAAGCATTCATTTAGCATTCACTGAGCAGACTTAGCATTCATTCATATAAACCATCAATATGGCTCCTGCCAAATCTGTATTTATTAGTTGCATTCTATAGTAAGAAAAAGCTTCCCCATGAGTTAGTCTGAGTTCTCCAGAGAAACAGAACCAATCTAGATAGATAGAATCTATCTAGATCGATTTAGAGAGATAGACAAAGATAATGATGTAGATATAGATACATAGAAAGAGATTCACTATAAGGAATTTGCCCATTCAGTTATGGAAACTGAGAAGTCCTATAGTGTGCAGTTGGCAAGCTGGAGAACAAGGAGAGCTCATAGTATACTTCCAGTCTAAACCAGAAGGCCTGAGAATCTGGAGAGCTGATGGGGTAAATTTTAGTCAGAGTCCAAATGCCTAAGACCAAAGGAAGTGACAATGTAAGTTCCAGTCTAAATTCAAGTCTGAAGACAGAAAATCTGTGTCCAGCTCAAAGACAATCAGGCAGAGAAAGTGAATTACTCTGCTTTTTCTATTCTATTCAGGCCTCCAACAAATTGAATGAGGCCCACCCACACTGGAGAAGGCAATCTTCTTGACTCATTCTACTGATTGAAATGGTAGTCTTATCCAGATATACCCTCACAGACACACCCAGAATAATGTTAAACAAATATCTGGGCATCTCATGGTTTAGTCAAATTGGCACATAAAATTAATCATCACACCCCTTCTCTTTCATTCAGTCAATAATTTATATCAGTATGCAGTCAAAGATGCTTGTTTTATTTGGTGGTTTATAACCATGACTATCATTATTTTGATGCTCAAATTGTCCCAGTTTGGATTGCTGACAGTCACTTTCAACTGGATTCTGTGTTACTTTGACATACCTGCATTTTTCTTTAAGAATTTGCTTACTTTCTGGCATAATAAGAACTTCCAGGTCATTTTGCATTTTCATTTCCTTTGGCTTTGACACAGTACTTGAATCCACATAGCATCACTTTCTTTAAGTAAGGCTTTGTATTTTTCCAGCTTCCATAATATTGCAATGGTCTATGCCTCTCTTTTACTTCAACAATTTTTTTCTCCTACTTTGTCCTCCTCCCAACTTCTAAATGTAAGCATTTCCCAAGATGGAATCTGAAGTATCTATTCTTTTCACAGACTCTCAGAAGTCTTCCTCTCTCAGTACACGTGTGATTTCTTAACAGATGAATTCCCCCATGGCTGTATTTATAGCCTTGATGTTTTTCCTGCATTTGTATTTGCCAGCTAATTATTTACTCTTAAAAGCTTTAATGTTATCACAAAATATGCTTTGAATCAGAACATCTTCAACATTCTGAGCAAAACAGACGGTTAGGTTTCCAATTCCACATGTCAGGAACTTACAAGTCACTACTCAGTCCTAACGAGTGAAAGGCTGAACAGCCTGAAAAACCAACTCTTCTTAGATCTTTAAGAGAAGTGAGGTCCCAAGGCAAATTGCTACCCTCAAATTAGAGGGACAGGCAGGTGGATACAGAAAATGATGACATACCAAAGCAGAAACCTCTTCATGAACCAGTGCGAGGGTGGGAAAACATGAGCTGTAATAAATTGTTGGAGTCTGGGAGTGGACAAATCTGAGAATTAAAATCTCCAGGTGGGTCCAATCATATGGATTCCCCCACTTTTCTGTTTTACTTTTCTGTTTTACCTCTAGGAGCTTCACCAGATTCTCACAGTAAATATTGGAGAAAAATTCCCTCATTCTTTCAGCAATGAAAGAGGAAAAGGAACCATTTTGAAACATGCCAGAGCACTCTGTTCTTAATAAGTCCTGCCCTCAGGAGAAACTAGTTAATCACAGCCTAACTTTCTGGGGTTTTATCACATCCTACCTGACTTGGGGAAAGAGAGAAGGAAACTATACAAGTCTAGCCCACTTTAGCCATTCTGTCTCAGCTAAGGGGTACAAAAACACAAATGTGAAACACTGTGACATTCAAAGTCCAGAAACAGGCTCACTAAAAGACAAAGACCTAATCTTAGAACTATAGGATGCTTCCTCTCCTCCCGCAACTTACCACCACATTACTGAAGGACTATTCCCAGCAGACCTTTTACCCAATACCTCATGTCAGCTATCAAGAGAAAAATTACAAAGAATACTAAAAGGCAAAAAAAAAAAAAAAAAAATCCTACAATTTGAAGAGACAGAGCAAGCACAAGAACCATACCTGGTAGGGATGTTAGAAATATTAGACAGAGAATTTAAATCAACTAAGATTAATATCCTAAAGGTCCTAATGGGTAAAGTATACATCATGCAAGAACAGATGGGTAATTTAAGCAGAGAGATGGTAATCCTAAGAAGAAGGCAAAAAAAGAAATGCTAATGATCAAAAGCACTGTAAGAGAAATGAAGAATGCCTTTGATGAGCTTATTAGTAGGCTGGACATGACTTGAGGATGTATCAACAGAAACTTCCAAAACTGAAAAGCAAAACAAAACGAAACAAAAAAACAACGACTGGTAAAACAGAACAGAACATCTAAGAACTGTGGAACAACTACAAATGGTGTAATGTATGCATAACAGGAATAGGAAAAGGGGAAGAAAGAGAAAAAATAACAAAAGGAATATTTGAGATAATAATCATTAATAACTTACCCCAATTAACATCAGACATCAAACCTTAAATCCAGAAAGTTCAAATAATAACAAATAAGATAACTGTCAAAAAACATTTAGGTATATCATATTCAAACTACAGAAACTCAAAGATAAATGAAAATCCTGAAAGAAGCCAGAGGGGGAAAGAAACATTTGACCTATAAAGATACAAAGATAGCAATTTCATTTGACTTCTCTTTGGAAACCATGCAAGCAAAAAGAAAATAGAGTGAAATATTTAAAGCTTAAGACAAAAAAACCCACCAACCTAGAATGCTGTATCCTGTGAAATTATTCTTCAAAAATGAAGATGACATAAAAGCTTTCTCAGACAAACAAAAATTGAGGAAATGTGTTGACAGTAGACATGACTTACAAAAAATGTTAAGTTCTTTAAAGTGAAGAAAAATATGTAGATCTGAAGCTCAGATCTACTTAAAGAAAGAAAGAGCATTGAAGAAGGAATAAGTGAAGGTAAAATATAAAATGCTCAGTGAAAACCACAAAAGGCAGAAAAAGAGGGGAAGACAAAAATAAGAAAAAGGAAAAGAACAAAAATCAGAAAACAGTAACAAATATGGTAGATACTAATTCAACTATGTCAATAATCACTTTAAACATCAATGGTCAAAATGAACCAATTAAAAGGCAGAGATTGTGAGAGTAGATTTAAAAACAAGACTTAACTGTATGATCCTTTCAAGGAACCCCCCTTAAGTAAAAATATATAGATTAAAGGTAAATATTAATTTTTTTTATTCCATAGCTTTTTGGGGAACAGGTGATATTTGGTTGTATGAGTAAGTTCTTCAGTGGTGATTTGTGAGATTTTGGTGTATCTATAGAGAAAGAGATACCTTGCTAACACTAATTTATAAAAGTGGGAATCACATATTAATTTCAGACAGAACAGACTTCAAAGCAAGGAAAGTTATCAGGGATAAAGAAAGTTATCAGGGATAAAGAATCACATGGTGATAAAAAGTCAATCCTCCAAAAAGACATAACAATTCTTAATGAGTATATGCCTAACAACAGAGCATCAAAATATGCAAGGCATAAACTGGAAGAACTGCAAGGAGAAATGGATGGATTCAAATTGGAGACTTCAATGCTCCTCTTTCAGAAATGGACAATCCAGCAAGCATAAAACTGTAACGACTTAGTTGAAACCAACATTATGAGTCAACTGGATATAATTTGACATCTATAGACTATTTCATCCAGCAACAGCAGAACACACAATATTCGCAAGCTAACATGGAACATTCACCAAGATAGGCCACATTCTGGGCCATTAAACATACCTTCACAAAGTTAAAAGAATAGGTATCATGCTATGTCTGGTCTCTGACCACAACGGAATAAAACTACAAGTCAGTAGCAGAGATAAGTGGAAAACTTCCAAATATGAGGAGATTAAACAACACATTTCTAAATAACACAGAAGTAAATAATAAATCTCAAGAGAAATCTCAAAATATTTAGTACTGAATGAAAATGAAAACACAACTAATCATAGTTTGTGGGAAGAGAGAGAACACAGTTTAGAGGAAAATGTATAGCACTGAATGCATATATCAGAAAAAATACATAAAATCATCTAAGCTTCTAATTTAGGATACTAGAGAAAGAAAAGCAAATCCAAAGTAAGCTGAAGAAAAAAGTTAAACATTAGAGCATAAATTAATCAAATTGAAAATAAGACATATGTAGAGAAAATCAATAAAGCTAAAAGCTGCTTCTTTGCAAAGAGCAATAATATTGATCAATCTCTAACCAGGCTAACTATAAAAAAGAGAAGAAACAAATTACTAATATCAGAAATGAAACAAGGAACATCACTGCAGATCTTATAGATTTTAGAAGAATGATAAAGGAATACTATGAACAACTCTTTGCCTACAGATTTGATAACCTAGATGAAACGGACAAATTTTTTGAAAAAGACTGTTTGCCAAAACTCGCACAAGAAGAAATAGGCAATCTGACTAGGCCTATATCTGCTAAAGAAATAGATTCAATAATTAATAACCTTCCAAAACAGAAAGCACCAGGCCAAGGTCGGTTCATTGGTGAATTCTACCAAGCATTTAAGAAAGAAATTATACCAAAGCTCTACAGTCTCAGAAGATGGAAGCAGAGGGAACAGTTCCTAACTTATTCTATGAGGCTAGTATCACCCTAATACCAAAACCAGTCAAAGACATTACAAGAAAAGAAAACTATAGACCAATATCTCTTATAAACATAGATGCAAAATCCTCAACAAAATACAGTCACATGCTGCATAGTGATGTTTTGGTCAACGATAGACCATATACATGATGCGGTACCATAAGATTTTAATGGAGCTGAAAAACTCCTATTGCCTAGTGACATTGTAACATCATAGCAAAACACATTACTCATGTCTTTGTGGTAATCCTGGTGTTAACCTGCTGCACTGCCAGTTGTATAAAACATAGCATGTACAATTATATGCAGTACATAATACTTGATATATTACTGGTTTATGTATTTATTACATACTTTTATCATTATTTAAAGTTCTTCTACTTGTATATTAAAAACGTTAACTGTAAAACAGCTTCAGACACATCCTTCAGGAACCATTCCAGAAGACAGCATTGTTGTTATATGAGATGACAGCTCCATGCATGTTATTATCCATGAAGACCTTCCAGTGGGACAAGATGTGGAGGTGAAAGACAGTGATATTGATGATCCTGACCCTAGGTAGGCCTAGGCTAATGTGTGTGTTGATGTGTTAGTTGTTAACAAAAAAAGATTAAAAAGCAAAAAAAGAATTTTAATAAAACAAAATGCATAGAATAGGGATATAATGAAAGAAATATTTTTATAGAGCTATACAGTGTGTTTGCTTTTTAAGCTAGGTGTTATGAGTCAAAAAAATTAAATGATTAAAGTCAATAATTAAAAAATTTATAAAGTGACAGTTATAGTAAGCTAAGGTTAATTTATTGATGAAAAAAGAAAACTATTTTGTAATAAGTTTAGAGTAACCTAAGCATACATTGTTTTTAAATTCTACAGTAGTGTCCTAGGCCTTTATATTCACTCACCACTCACTCACTAACTCAGCCAAAGCAACTTCCAGTTCTACAAGTTTCATTTATAGTTAGTGCACTATACTGGTATACTATTTTAAAAAATCTTTTGTATTGTGTTTTTACTGTATCTTTTTATTTATTTATTTATTTATTTATTTATTTATTTAGAAATGGATTCTCACTCTGTCACCCAGGCTGGAGTACAGTGGCGTGATCTCAGCGCACTGCAGACTCCACCTCCTGGGTTTAAGCAGTTCTCCTGCCTCAGCCTCCTGAGTAGCTGGGATTACAGGCATGCACCACAGCACCTGGCTAATTTTTTGTATTTTTAGTAGAGATGGGATTTCGCCATGTTGGCCAGGCTGGTCTTGAACTCCTGACCTCAAGTGATTTCTCTGCCTTGGCCTCCCAAAGTGCTGGGATTACAGGAGTGAGCCACCGTGCTAACCTTTACTGTACCTTTTCTATGTTTAAATACATAAATACTTACGATTGTGTTTCTATTGCCTATAATAGGGCAGTTACATGTCATAACAGTTTGTAGCCTAAGAGCAATAGACTGTACCATAGAGCCTTCGTGTGTAGTAGGCTACATTATCTAGGTTTGTGTAAGTATCCTCTATAATGTTTATGCAATGACACAATTGCCTAACAGCACATTTCTCAGAATGTATCCCCATTGTTAAGCGACACATGACTATTTTAGCAAATTGAATCCAAAAACATATTAAAAGAAGTATACAATGGGACCAAGAGAGATTTGTCACAGATATGCAAGGCTAGTTCAACATTAGAAAATCAATTCATGTAATCCATAAAATGTACAGACCAAGGAAAAAATATCACTACAATTATATCAATAGATAGAAAAAGCATTTGACAAAATCCAATACCCATTTATGATAAAAACTCTCAATAAATTCAGCATAGAGGGGAACGTCTTCAATTTGATAAATAATATATATGTAATCCACAAGTATATAAATATTTTATATATATATTTTATATATAATCTATAAATATATATAATCTACAGCTAACATCATACTTATTGATGAGAAACTAGAAGCGTTTTAAGATTAGGAGAAAGATAAGGATGTCCTCTCTTGCTATCTTTCTTGAACATTGTACTGGAAGTCCTAGCTAATACAATAAGACAAGAAAAGAAAACAAAAGTTATACTAGTTAGGAAGAAAGAAGTAAAACTTACTGTTTTATTTTGACATGATTGTCTATGTACAAAATTTAAAAAAAAAAATTGACAAAAAACCTCCTGGAACTAAATAGTGATTATGCTTATAGAAGGGTTGCAAGGAAAGGTTACTGTACAAAAGTCAATTGCTTTCCTATATACTAGCAATGAACAATGGGAATTTGAAATTTAAAACACAATATGATTTACATTAACACCCTCCCAAAATAAAATACTTAGGTGTAAAACTAACAAACTATGTACAAGATCTACATGAGGAAAACTACAAAACACTGATGAATGAAATCAAATAACTGAATAAATGGACAGATTCTGTTTATGGGTAGGAAGACTTAATATTGTCAAGATGCCAGTTCTTTCCAACTTGATCTGTAGATTCACTGCAATCCCAAACAAAATCCCAGAACATTATTATGCAGATATTGATAAACTAATTCTAAAGTTAATATGGAAAATTATGTCAGCAAGATAGTTGAATAGAGATGTCTGATGCTTGTTCTCCCCTAAAAAAAAAAGGACAGAACAAAAACAGTGAATAAACAGCTATATTTTGAGTAGAGTGACAGAGGAAACATGCTGAAGATCACCAGAGATAAAATCCCTGTGTAGCAGGGAAGCCCAGGATAGCAACATAGAGAGGGGTTAGAGGAACCTTCTGCACTGTCAGGATCTTTTCAGAGTCCGGGATACTTATTATAGGGAAAAGGTCAGCTAGAGATAGATGCCCAGTGGTCTCCAGTGCCATGACAGACACCATTAGTCCCACCACAGGAGAGCCCTCCAGTCCTCACAGTCTCCAAATCCAAGCTGGAGAGTGGCTAGGAGTTTGTGTGGCTACATTGCCTCAGAGTAGGAACCTATGTTGAACACCTCTCACCCATGTGACTTAAGCTGCTATGGCATGACACCACCCTGAATCCAGATCCACTGCTAGAGTCTAGACTATCTTGGGGGCCAGTAACCATTGGCTTTCTCCATCCCTAAGGTCCCACCATTATTTCACCACATTCACACAGGTGCCTGCAGTGTTGCAATAATGACTGTCTGGAGGCTAAGACTGATGGTACAACCAAAACCCCAGTGTCTAAAACTACATAGCATACCCATCACTCCCTACCCAGCAACAGGTCAACTTGCATAGCAGAGAAGCCACCCAATAGCCAACCATCCACTACACCTGCATGCACCCATGCCACACAGTTGGCCAGTTCACCAAACCCACCAAGCATGCACGGGCACGCATACACACACACACACACACGCACACACCTTATTTAAAAAATGGTGCTGAGATAACTGGCTAGCTATATGCAGAAAATTGAAACTGAACCTATCCTTACACCATATAAAAAATCAACTCAATATGGATTAAAGACTTAAATGTAAAACCCAAAACTATAAAAACGCTATTTAAAAAACCTAGGCAATATCATTCAGTACATAGGAATGGGCAAATATTTCATAACAAAGACACCAAAAGCAATTGTAACAAAAACAAAAATTGACAAATGGGATATAATTAAACTGAAGAGCTTCTGCACAGCAATAGAAACTATCATCAGAGTGAACAGACAACCTACAGAATGGGAGAACATTTTTGCATCTATCCATCTGACAAAGGTCTAATATCCAGGGCCTACAAGGAACTTAAACAAATTTACAAGAAAAAAAAAAACATTAAAAACTGGGCAATGGACATTAACAGACACTTCTCAAAAGAAGACATTTATGTGACCAACAAACATATGAAAAAAAAAGCTCAAAATCACTGATCATTAGAGAAATGCAAACCAAAACCACAATGATACCATCTTACACCAGTCAGAATGGCAATTATTAAAAAGTCAGGAAACAACAGATGCTGGGAAGGCTGTAGAGAAATAAGAATGCTTTTACATTGTTGGTGCAAATGTAAACGAATTCAACCCTTGTGGAAGACAGTGTGGCAATTTCTCAAAGACCTAGAACCAGGAATACCAGTTGACTCAACAATCCCATTACTGGGTATATGCCCAGAGGAATATAAATCATTCTGTTACAAAGATACATGCACATCCATGTTCATTGCAGCACTATTCACAATAGCAAAGACATGAAATCAACCCAAATGCCCATCAGTGATAGACTGGATAAAGAAAATGTGGTACGTATTCACCATGGAATACTATGTAGCCATAAAAAGGAATGAGATCTTGTCCTTTTCAGGGACATGGATGGAGCTGGAAGCCATTATCCTCAGCAAACTAGTGCAGGAACAGAAAACCAACCACTGTATGTTCTCACTTACAAGTGGGAGCTGAACAATGAAAACACATGGACACAGGGAGAATGACACACACTGGGGCCTGTTGTACGGGATGGGGGGAGGGAGAGTATCAGGAAAAATAGTCCATGCTGGGCTTAATATCTAGGTGACGGATTGATAGGTGCAGCAAACCATATTTACCTGTGTAACAAATCTGCACATCCTGCATAGGTACCCTGTAACTTAAAGGAAAAGAAAAAGAAAAAAATTATAACTGATACACAAAGAAAACAAAGTTTAGCACCACAGGAAACCACCAAACCAAAGAGGTAAATGAGTGAGAAAGAAAGGAACAAAAATTCTGCAAAATATCTAGAAAACAATTAACAAAATGGCAGTAGTAGGTCAAGTCTTTACCTATCAATATTAACCTCAAAAATAAATGCATTAAATTATTCAATTAAAATATATAGAATGGCTAAATGGGAAAAAAACTACATGCTGCCTACAGGAGACTCAACCCACTGTTAAAGACAAACAGGCTAAAATGATGGGATGAAAAAGATATTTATTTCAAACAGACATCAGAAGTGAGCAGGAGTAGCCATACCTTTGTCAGATAAAACAGACTTTAAGTCAAAAACTGAAAAGATACAAAGAAGGTCATTATAAAATGATAAAGAGATCAATTCAACAAAGGATATATAAAAATTATAAAGATATATGCACCAAACATCAGAGCACCTGTATTAGGCTATTCTTGCATAGCTATAAAGAAATACCTGAGACTGGGTAATTTATAAGAAAAGAGGCTTATTTGGCTATGGTTCTGTAGGCTTTACAGGAGGCCTGGTGACATCTGCTTCTGGGGAGGCCTCAGAGAGCTTATACTCATGGTAGAAGGCAAAGTGGGAACAGGTCATCTTACATGGTGGGAGCAGGAGCAAGAGAGAGACAATGAGAGGGAGGTGCTACACACATTTCAATAAACAGATCCTGTGAGAACTCACTCACTATCACAAGAACAGCATGAAAGGGATGTTGTTAAACCATTCATGAGAAATTCATTTCTACGATCCAATAATCTCCCACCAGGCCCCACCTCCAGCATTGAAGATTATAATTTGACATGAGATTTGGGTGGGGACGCAGATCCAAACCATATGATCCTGCCCCGACCCCTCCCAAATCTCATGTTCTTCTCACATTTCAAAATACAATAATGACTTCTCAACAGTCTGCCAATGTTTAACTCCTTCCAGCATCACTCAAAAGTTTCGAGACTCATCTGAGACCAGGCTAGACCCTTTTACCTATGAGCCTATCAAAAACAAGTTAGTTACTTTCAAGATACAATGAAGATATAGACCTTGGGTAAATACTCCCTTTCAAAAAGGGAGAAATTAGCCAAAAGAAAGGGGCTACAGTCCCCATGCAAGTCCAAAACTCAGCAGGGCAGCAATTAAATCTTAATGCTTCAAAATAATCTCCTTTGACTCCATGTCCCACATTCAGGGCACACTGATGCATGGAGTGGGCTCTAAATGCCTTGAACAGCTCCACCCCTGCAATATTGCAGGATTCAGCCCCTGTGACTGCTCTCATGGGCTGGCATTGAGTGCCTGTGGCTTTTCCAGGCACAGGGAGCAAGCTGTCAGTGGATCTACCATTCTGGGGTCTGCAGGATGGTGACTTTCTTCTCATAGCTTTACTAGGCCAGTGCCTCAGTGGGGACTCTGTGTGGGGACTCCAGCCTTACATTTCCCCCTTTGTACCACTCTGGTACAAAGGCTCCCAAGCCTCAACTGTTGCACTCTGCACACCTACAGGCTTAACAACACATGGAAGCTGTCAAGGCTGATGGCTTGCACCCTCTGGAGCTATAGCCTGAGGTATCTGGGCCCCTTTGAGCCATGGCTGGAGCTGGGGTGGCTGGGATAAAGGAAGCAGTGCTCCAAGGCTGTGCAGGGCCACAGGGCCCTGGACCTGCACAATGAAATCATTCTGTCCTCCTAGGCCTCCAGGACTGTAAGGGGAGGGGCTGCTGCAGAGTTCTCTGAAAAGCCTTTGAGGTTTTTTCCCTATTGTCTTGGCTATCAGCACTTGCCTGCTTTGTAGTTATGCAGATATCTTCAGCCGGCTTGAATTCCTTTCCTGAAAATGGGCTTTTATATTCTACAATGTAGCCAGGCTGCAATCTTTCCAACTTTTATGCTCTGCTTCCCCCTTAAATATAAATTCCAACTTTAGGTAATTTATTTGCTCATGCATATGAGCATAGCCTGTTCTAAGCAGTCAGGCAATATCTTGACCCCCCAGCTGCTTAGAAATTTCTTCCGCCACATGCCCTATATCATCATTCTCAAGTTCAAAGTTCCACAGATCCCTAGTTCAGGGACACAATGCAGCCACATTTTTTGCTAAGGCATAACCACAGTGACCTTTGCTCCAGTTCCCAATAAGTTTCTCATTTTCATCTGAGACCTCCTCAGCCTGGATTTCATTGTCCATCTCACTATCAGCATTTTGGTCACAATCATTTAACTAGTCTCTAGGAAATTTTAAACTTTTCTCCATCTTCCTTTTTAGTTATAAGCCCTCCACACTCTCCTGACCTTTGCCTGTTACCCAATTCCAAAGCTGTTTCCACATTTTCAGGTATATTTATAGCAATACCCAGTTCCTGGTGCCAATTTTCTATACTAGGCCATTCTCACATTGCTATAAAGAAATACCTGAAACTGGGTAATTTATGAGAAAAAAGGTTTAATTGACTTATGGTTCTGCAGGCTCTACAGGAAACGTGGTGGCATCTACTTCTGGGGAGGCCTCAGGAAGCTTATATTCATGGCAGAAGGCAAAGTGAGAGCAGGCCTTCTTACAAGGCAGGAGCAGGAGCAAGAGAGAGCAAACAAGGGGAGAGGTGCTATACATGTTTAAACAATCAGATTTCACAAGAACTCACTCACTGTCACGAGAACAGCACCAAAAGAATGGTGTTAAACTATTCGTGAGAAATCTGCTCCCATGATCCAATCATCTCCCACCAACCCCCACCTCCAACACTGGGGATTACAATTTGACATGAGATTTCGGTGGGGACACAGACCCAAACCATATCAGCACCCAAATGCATAAAGCAAATATTATTAGATCTAAAGGGCGACATAGATGGCAATAAAATAAAAGTAGGGTACATCACCACCCCACTTTCAACAATGGATAGATCATCTAGACAGAATTCAACAAAGAAACATTGGGCTTAAACTACATGATTGACCAAATGGAATGTGCAGACATTACAGAACATTCCATCCAACAGCTGGCAGAAAGCACATTGCCCTCAATGGCAAATGGAATATTCTCTTGGATATATTATATATTAGACCACAAAACAGGTCTTAAAAAATATAGGAAGATAGAAATCATATCAATTTTTTTGACAATTCTATAAAACTTGAAATCAACAATAAGAAAAGCTTTGAAAACATTCCAAATACATGAAAATTATATGGCATGCTCCTAAATAACTAATGGGTCAATGAAGAAATTAAGAGAATGATAAGGTTTGACTCTTTGTTGCCACCCAAATCTCATGTCATATTATAATCCAATCCCTAGTGTTGGATGAGGGGCCTGGTGAAAGGTGATTAAACCATGGAGGCAGACTTCTATCTTGCTGTTCTTGTGATAGTGAGTTATCATGAGATCTGGTTATTTAAACATGTGTAGCACTTCCTTATTTGCTCTCTCTTTCTCCTTCTCTGACCATGTAAGACATGACTGCTCCCTCTTCACGTTCTGCCATGATTGTAAGTTTCCTGAGGCCTTCCCAGTCATGCTTCCTGTACACCCTGTGAAACTGTGAGTCAATTAAAACTCTTTTCTTTATAACTTATCCAGTCTCAGTTCTCTATAGCAATGCGAGAATGGACTAATACAGAAAAATACTTTAAAATTTGTGAAACTAACAAGAATGAAAACATATTCTGACAAAACATATACAACGCAAGAAAGACAGCTCTAAGAGGAATGTTTGTAACAATAAATACCTACATCAAAACAGAGAGAAATATTTAAAATGATCTAATGATTTACCACAAGGAACTAGAGAAACAGGAACAACTAAACCAAAAACTGCTAGAAGGAAGGAAATAATAAAGCTCAGTGCAGAAATAAATGAATTAGAGACTAAAAAATAATTCAAAAGGTTCAAAAACAATTTTTTCCAAGATTGTGGATTAGAGGTTTTCAGCATGCCTCAGCCACTTGGAAATTGCAAGACAATGTGTAAATATTAACTCTATGAACTTTAATTCAGAAGGTAAATGGGAATCCACCAGACTCATGAAGGACACCCCAGATCCTGGGGAGAAGAACATGAGCAAACAGCCCCCATGATGGCATCTGTTTGGTAAGAGTGAAGCTACAGTACATGAGAGGGTACAGAGAGCCTCCTCCTGTGACTCATCTTTCCACGGGAAATCTGAGCAATTCAGGCCAGAAGGAAATCATTTTGTTTCTCCTAAGCTTTGGAGCCAAGATAAGGAGAGATTTGGAGGCACTGAAAGGGAAATATACTGGGAAATGCTGCAGGCATTTTCCCAAATCTGGGACCAAGAGCAGAATGAGATTTTTCATCTGGATGATTACAAAGTCAGTCATTCCTTGGCAACTTGGCAGTGGGTCTGCACAGGCATTTGAGTCTCAGGCCAAAGATTAGAGTGCTTGCTCTGGAGCAGGGTAGTGGCTTTCACAGCCAGAATTCTGGAAAGTGCCTCAGCAGTAGGCATTGGAATTGTGCTGTCTGCCATTGCAAGCCTGGGGCAGGAGGACAGCTTCTACAGCTACAGTTTCTCCTGAATGATGAGACTTGTAGCCAGGGCCAGCTTGGTGAACCAGTCTGTGTGTGTTATTGTTGGGTGCCCCAGCCTGCTACCTTGAGATCATGGTGCAGTGGGGCCTTCTCTGCTCCACCCCTAGAAAGATCTCCAGGCATTTGAAACACCTGCTCACATGAACTAGCACTCTGAGCTACCCCACCCTTCTCATGCATAGATCATAATGCAGTGGGCCGTCTCTGCTCCACATCCAGGCAGACTTCCAGGCAATCAGATTACCCATTTCCCTGTATTAGAAGCCAAAACCACCTAACCCTCTCTGTGCATAGATTGTGGTGCACTTGGGCCTTATACAGTCCTCAGCCAGGCAGATCTCCAGGCATTCTGAACACTCACTCACCTAAATCAGCAGTCTGAGCCACCCTACTCTCTCTGTGCAGAGATTATGGTTCAACAGAGCCCTGTATGCTCCGTGCCCAGGTAGATCTCTAGGCGTCTAAGTACCCACTCTCCTGGATTAGGAGTTTAGAGTATGTTTCCCAGCTCCATACCTAGGCACTCCTTGGGGCCACCCACTTGATTCTCATTCAGTGTTGGTGCTTGTGCCAGTTATTGGGGAAACTGTAGGTGGGCATGCATGGTCTGGCCCCACCCATCTTGTCCCATACCTCCCCAGCACTGAGCAGAGAGCTCAGAACACTGTGTACTCCACAGATCAGCCCATTGCTTAAAGCAACAGAGAGCTTCTCCTAGAAACAAGGATAAAGTATATACCCAGTCACATTGGCTGCAGCTGGCTTTTTACCCATAAGAGCCATTTACTGGCTTGTAGGTCAAACAGCACTGCACAATATAAAGCCTGATGAAACGATTTCTTAGAGCTATAGAAAAAAAAAAAAAAAACCCCAGAATATTCTTCCTGAGACATTCTTCACAGTCACACACTATAGAGGCAGGGGGAAGGGAAAGGAAAAGAAAAAAAAAGAAAACAATAATATTATAGGGAATAAAAGGGAAAGAAAAAAATCCTTCCCACATGAAAATAATTACAAAAATTAGAATTTCTAGCATCTCCAGATGAGAAGGAACCAGCACAGGAATTCTGAAACCATGAAAAATCTGAATGCAGTGACACCACCAAAGGATCACAATAGCTCTCCAGCAATGGTTCCTAACCAAAATGGAAATTCAGAAATTACAAATCAGGAATTCAAAACATGGATTTAAAAAAAGCTTAGTGGGATCCAAGACAAGGCTGAAAGTCAACACAAAGAAACTTCTAAATCAACCCAGGAAAAGAAAGAAGAAATAAACATCTTAAAAACAAATCAATCACACTCCTGGATTTGAAAAAGCTCATTTAAGGAATTTCAAAATACGATTGAAAGCTTTGTCAGTAGACTGGAACAAGTAGAAGAAAGAATTCCAGAGCTTAAAGACTGGTCCTTCAGACTAACTCAAACAGACAAAAATAAAGAAAAAAGAGTTAAGAAAACTGAGCAAAACCTTTGAAAAATATGGGATATGTAAAGCAACCAAACCTACAAATTTTTGGCATTCCTGAGAGAGAAGAATAAAAAGAAAACAACCTGGAAAACATATTTGAGAGGATAATTCCAGAAAATTTCCCTAATCTTGCTAAGAGGTAGACATGCAGATACAGGAAATCCAGAGAACACCTGAATGATACTACATAAAATGTACATCAACAAGACATATAGTCACAGACTGTCAAGGTCAATGTGAAAGAAAAAAATCTTAAAGGTAGCTAGAGAAATAGGCCAGATCACAAAGGGAACCCTATCAGTCTAACAGCAGATTTCTCAGCAGAAACCTTACAAACCAGGAGAGATTGAGGGCCTATTTTCGGCAGTCTTAAAGAAAAAAAATTGCAACTAAGAATTTCATATCCCATCAAACTAAGCTTCAGAAGTGAAGGAGAAATAAAATCTTTTTCAGACAAGCAAGCACTAAGTGAATTCATTAGCACTAGACCAGCCTTACAGGAGATCCTTATGGGAGTTCTAAACGTGGAAACAAAAGAATGATATCGGCTACCACAGAAACACACCTAAGTACGTAGCCCACAGACCCTACAAAGCAATGACACAATAGAAGATACAAAACAACCAGCTAACAACTTTATAAAAACATGAACACCTCATTTATCATCATCAATCTTGGATGTAAGTGGTCTAAATGCCCTACTCAAGAGGTACAGAATTGCAAGTGAGATAAAATTTTTAAAAAGACCTATCCATCTGCTATCTTTAATAAACCCATCTCACACATAAAATCACCCACAGTCTCAAAGTAAAGGTTGGAGAAAGACCTGTCATGCAAATGAAAAACAAAAAAGAGCAGATGTCACTATTCTTATATTAGATAAAACATACTTTAAAATGAAAATGATAAAAAGGACAAAATGGGCATTGAATAATGATAGCGTTCACTTCAATAAGACTTAATTATCCTAAACATATATGCACCCAACATTAGAGCACCCAATTCATAAAACATCTACTTCTCAGTCTACAAAAAGACCTAGTCACACAATAATTGTGAGGTACCTTCAACACTCCACTGACAATGTTAGACAAGTCGTCAAGGCAGAAAACTAACAAAGAAATTCTGGACTTGAATTTGATACTTGGCCGACTGGACCTAATAGACATCTACAGAATACTCCACTCATCAACCACAGAATATGCATTCTTCTCATCTGCACACAGAACATACACCAAAATCAACCACATACTTGACCATAAAGCATGTCTCAATAAATTTTAAAAAATCAAAATCATACCAACACAACTCTCAGACCACTGTAGAATAAAAGTAGAAATCATTACCGTCCAGACGCAGTGACTCACACCTACAATCCCAGCACTTTGGGAGGCCGAAGTGGGCGGATCACCTGAGGTGGGAGTTTGAGACCAGCCTGACCAACGTGGAGAAACCCCATCTCTACTAAAAATACAAAAAAATTAGCTGGGCATGGTGGTGCATACCTGTAATTCTAGCTACTTGGGAGGCTGAGGAAGGAGAATCACTTGAACCCAGGAGGCAGAGATTGTGGTGAGCTGAGATCGTGCCATTGCACTCTAGCCTGGGCAGCAAGAGTGAAATTCCATCTCAAAAAAAAAAAAAAAAAGAAAAAGAAAAAAGGAAATCATTACCAAGAAGATCTCCCAAAACCACACAATTATATAGACATTAAACTGCTCCTGAATGACTTTTGGTTAAATAATTAAATTAAGGCAAAAATCAAATAAATGAAAACAGAAACGTTATAACAAAATCTCTGGGATGCAGCATAAATAGTGTTAAGAGGAAAGTTTATAGTGCTAAATGCCTACCTCAAAAAGTTAGAAAGATCTCAAATCAATGATTTAGCATCAAACCTAGAGGAACTAGAAAACAAGAACAAAGTAACCATAAAGCTACTAGGAGAACAGATATAAATAAAATCAAAGCAGAACTGAGTGAAATTCAGACCCCCAAAATCCATACAAGGAACCGATGAAAGAAAAAAATAGGTTCCTTGAAAGGATAAACAAGTTGGGTAAACTGATAGCTAGATTAACAAAGAACAAAAAAAGAGAAGATCCAAATAAGCACGACCAGAAACAACAAAGGTGATATTGCAACTGATTTTGCAGAAATACAAAGATCTTCAGAGACTATCATTACCACTTCAGCACACACAAACTAGAATATCCAGAGGAAATGGATAAATTTCTGGAAATACACAACCTTCCAAGATCGAATCAGGAAGAAGCTGAAAGTCTGAAAAGACCAATATCAAGTTGCAAAGTTGAATCAACATGAAAAAACCTACCAACCAAAACAGGCCCACGCCAGTTGGATTCACAGTCGAATTCTACCAGACATACAAAGAAAAGCTGGTACCAATTCTACTGAAACTATTCCAAAAAATTTGAGGAGGAGGGATTCCTCCCTAACTCATTCTATGGAGCCAGCATTACCCTGATACCAAAACCTGGCAAAAACACAATGAATAAAGAAAATAGAGGCTAAGGTGGGAGGATTGCTTGAGCCCAGGAGTTTGAGACCAGCCTGAGCAACACAGGGAGACTCTGTCTCTACACGTAATTAAAAAATTAACCATGCATGGTGGCACATGCTTGTGGTTGCAGCTACTTAGGAGGCTGAGGTGAGAGGATCACTCGAGCCTGGGAGGTAGGGACCTCAGTGAGCTATGATTGCACCACTGTACTTCAGGCTGGGTGATAGAATGAGACCCTGTTTCAGCAAAAAAGGAAGAAAACTGCAGGCCAATATCCCTGATGAATATAGATGCAAAAATCTTCAACGAAATACTAGCAAGTGGAATCCAGCAATATATCAAAAAGCAAATTCACCGTGATCAATTAAGCTTCATTCCTGGGATGCAAGGCTGGTTCAATGTATGCAAATCAATAAATATGATTCACCATATAAACATAATCATAAACAAAAACCATATGGTAATCTCAATAGATACAGAAAAAAGCCTTCAACACAACATTCTTTCATGTTAAAAAAAAAACCCTCATTAAACTAGTCAATAAAGAAACAGGCTGGGCGCAGTGACTCACACCTGTAATCCTACCATTTGGGGAGGCCAAGGCAGGCAGATCACTTGAGGTCAGGAGTTTGAGGCCAGCCTGGCCAACATGGTCAAACCTCGTCTATACTAAAAATACAAAAATTAGCTGGACGTGGTGGTACGTGCTGTAATTCTAACTACTTGGGAGGCTGAGACAGGAGAATTGCTTGGACCTGGGAGGGAGAGGTGGTAGTGAGCTGAGATCATGCCACTGCACTCCAGCCTGGGTGACAGAGTGAGACTCCATCTCAAAAAAAAAAAAAAAAAAAAAAAGGAACATACCTCAAAATAATAAGAGCCATCTATGACAAACTAGAGTCAACATCATATGGAATGGGCAAAAGCTAGAAGTATTGCCCTTGAGAACTGCAACAAGACAAAGTGCCAGCTCTCACCACTTCTATTCGACATAGTGCTGGAAGTCCTCGCCAGACCTATCAGGTAAGAGAAAGAGATTAAAAGCATCCAAATAGAAAAAGAAGAAACCAAACTGCCTCCCTTCTCTGAGGATATTATTCCACATCTAGAAAACCCCAAAGATTCTGCCTAAAGGCTCACAGAACTGATAAAAGACTTCAGTAAAGTTTCAGGATCCAAAATCAATGTACAAAAATCAGCAGCATTTCCATACATTAATAGCATTCAAAGTGAGAACCAAATCAAGAACACAATCTTGTTTACAATTGCAGAAGAAAATAAAATATCTAGGAATACATGTAACAAAGGAGATTTTAAAAACTCTACAAATAAAACTGCCAAACACTGCTGAAAGAAATCATGGCTAACATAAACAAATAGAAAAACATTCCATGCTTATGGATTGGAAGAATGAATATTGTTTAAATGGCCATACTGCCCAAAGCAATCTACAAATTCAACACTATCCTTATCAAGCTCCCAATGTCATTTTTCATAGAATTAGGGAAAAGCATTAGAATTTATATAAAACCAAAAGAAAGCCTGAATAGCCAAAGTAATCCTGAGTTAAAAGAACAAAGCTGGAGGCATCTCATTGCCTGACTTTAAAATATATTGTTTAAGAGAGAAGAGCCAAGATGGTCAACTAAATGCAGCCAGGAAGCGCTTCTCCCACTTAGAGACCAGATCATTAAGAAGACTGGCACAATCTGAACAATCTTTGGAAGGAAGACATTGACAGTGTATGGAGTGAGGACACCGACTGTGAACTGAAGCAGGAGGAAGCTGGGAACCCTGCACAAGGTTGCTGAGCACCAGGACTCATTCCTGGCTCCAAGCAGCTCCTAGGAAAGGGATGAGTTAAATAAGTGTGGAATGGCCCGCTCTCACCTTGGAACTCCTGAATCCTAGCTGCAGGACCCCCAACAACCACCACAGACATTTGAGCTGACAGGGAGAGTTTCTTGGAGAGTTGGCGGGGACAGAACTCCAGGCTGTGTGGAGCCCAGAGAGTTTGGCATGGAAATAGTTGCAGTGGAGCACAGCCAAGGATGCCCATCTCCCAAGGCTCACCAGGCTCCTCTAGGTGGCTTCAGCCTTTGTTGACTGTCAGACCTGGACAGAACAGGGCTGTCCTCCCAGTGAGAGGGGCCAGTCTGATCTGAGCACCCTGCTGTCTGCCAGTCTTTCCCAGGATCTCTGATGCAGAATCCCTGCCTGGTTGCACCTACTTGCAGCACGGCCAGAGATAACCAACTGAGGCACTTCCCAGCAGCTACTACTGTAGCTCCTTCACAGGTAGACCATGCCTAAGTATCACAGAACTTCTGCAGATGGGCCACTGTGGGCACATACCCACCCATAGCCTCCCCGCATGTCTTTGCCAGCACACACTCATGCATGGCCTTCCATCACCGTTTTGCTGACATGTATGAATCCATGGACCTGACAGTCCTGCCCAAGCTGGTGCACGTGCAGACCCCACCACACTGCCACCACTGGCACACACACCTGTGCACATGCAAACCCCATCATGTCAGTGCCTCATCAGCAGGCATGCATGCACAGACCTCACAGCACTGCCACCATGATGCTGCTGGCATGCACATGCGCAAAGACACACCACACTGCCAAAGTCCTGTCAGAGTACTTTTGCCAGCCCTCCACATCTGAGTGTTGTGGCCTGCATCCTGGGATCACCTCAGCTCTTCCAGCAGTACAGGTACTCAACCTCAAGGGACCAAGAACAAAGCCATGGGCCTGGTCCTGCCCCCCCGCAGGGTTACACCACATAGCCCAGGAGTGCTGAGCTGAGACGTGGCACCCTGAAATCATCCAGAAACAAAACCAGTTCACTGAAGCCAACTTATGCCATAGTCGAACTTCAAAAGCATCCAAGAATATAAAATGAATCCCCATCCAAAGGACAGCAACTTCAAAGATAAAAGGAACATCAGCCACACAGATGAGAAAGAATGAGTGAAGAACTCTGGCAACTCAAGAAGCTAGAGTGTTTTCCAACCTCCAAATGACTGCATTAGCTCCCCAGCAATGGCTCTAAAACATACTGAAATGACTAGAATGACAGGCATAGAATTCAGAATCTGTATGAAGATTGAGATTCGGGAGAAAGTTGAAACCCAATTCAAGGAATCTAAGGAACCCAGTGAAACAATACAAGAGCTGAAAGACTAAATAGCTAATTTAAAGTAGAACCAAACTGATCTGATAGAGATGAAAAACTCACTACAAGAATCTCATAATACAATTGGAAGTATTAACAGCATAATACACCAAACTGAGGGAAGAATCTCAGAGCTTGAAGACTGGTTTTTTGAATCAACTCAGTCGCACAAAAACAACAAAACTGTAAAAAAGGGTGAACAAAACCTTCAAGACTTACTGGATTATTTAAGGAGACCAAACATATGACTCATTGGCATCCCTGAAAAAGAGAGAGAGAAAACAAACAACTTGGAAAACATAGTTGGGTATACTGTCAAAGAAAATTTTCCCAGCCTCACTAGTGAACTTGACATTCAAATTCAGGAAATTCAGAGGACCCCTGTGAGATATTACACAAGGTTCCCATTCTAAAGATACATAGTCATCAAATGCTCCAAGGTCAATGTGGAAGAAACATATTAAACACAGCTAGAGAGAAGGGACAGGTCACCCACAAAGGGAACCAAATACACATAAATAGAAACAGCAAAGGGCATATTACTATGGACTCCACAGAAATAATTTTTTTAAAAACCCTCAGAGACTATTACAAACACCTCTACGCACACAAACTTGAAAACCTAGAAGAAATGGATAATTCCTGGAAAATATATTCTCCAAAGGTCGAACCAGGAATAAACTTAAACCCTGAATAGACCAATAACGAGTTCTGAAATTGAATGAGTAATTAAAACCTATGAACCAGAAAAAAACCCTGGAACAGATCGACTCACAGCCAAATTCTGCCACATGTATAAAAGATATTGGGTGCTAATCCTACTGAAACTATTCCAAAATATTGAGAAGGAGGGACTCCTTCCTAACTCATTCTATGAGGCCAGCATTATTCTGATATCAAGACTTGGCAGAGACATAACATAAAAAGAAAACTTCAGGGCAGATACACCTGATGAGCATAGATGCAAAAATTCTCAACCAAACACTAGCAAACTGAATCCAGCAATACATCCAAAAGCTAATCCACCACAATAAAGTAGGCTTTATTCCTGGGATGCAAGATTGATTCAACATACACAAATCAATAAATGTGATTCATAAACAGAGCTAAAATGAAAACCACATGTTCATCTCAATAGATGCAGAAAAGCTTTCAATAAAATGTAATGTCTCTTCATGTTAAAAACTCTCAACAGACTAAGCATCAAAGGAACACACCTCAAAATAATAAGAGCCATCTATGACAAATCTAGAGTCAACATCATACTCAGTGGGCAAAAGCTGGAAGCATTTCCCTTGAGAACCAGAACAAGACAAGGATGCCCACTCTCACCATTTCTATTCAACATTAGCACTGGAAATCCTAGCCAGAACAATCAGGCAGGAGAAAGAAACAAAATGCATCCAAATATGAAGACAGGAAGTCAAACTATCTCGTTTCACAGATTATATGATTCGATACCAAGGAAATCTTACAGTCTCTGCCCAAAAGCTCCTAGATCTAACAAACAGCTTCAGCAAAGTTTCATGATACAAAATGAATGTAAAAAAGAAAATCAGTCAGCTTCCAAAAGCAATCACAACAAAAACAAAAAATTGACATTAGTGGGACCTAAGTAAACTAAAGGGCTTCTGCAAAGCAACAGAAACTATCAACAGAGTAAACAGACAGCTTACAGAAAGAAGAAAATATTTACAAACTATACATCTGACAAAGGTCTAATATCCGGAATCTGTAAGTAACTTAAAAGTTCAACAAGCAAAAACCAAACAACCCCATGAAAAAATGGGCAAAGTCAGGATGTGGAACGCGTGTTCAAGCAATTCATCAGGTTAACTAAAGGCAAGGCAGACGTGCAGTCCATCATTGGCCTGCAGTGCTTCTTCGCGATGCGCATGAGTGAGGCCTTCAGTACCTCACAGTTCTCTGCTGTACTGGTGGAGCGCCCACTGATGAGCCTGCCTGGTGCTTGCCTGAGTTCCCAGGAGGTGTCGGGTGGCCCTGGTGATGGCCCCTGAGGCCAGAGTCCACATGGCCAGCCCAGCCTAGCTTTATTCTCTGTCCTGTCACCCCCTCCCCACTCCCCTGGTGGCCTGACTTCCACTCCCTTCTGGTCCCATTCCCCAGTTCCTCATCATATGGTTTTTACTTCTGTGAATTTAAAAAAAATTTCACCAGTTCAAAAAACAATGAGCAAAGGACATGAACAGACACCTCAAAAGAAGACATACATGTAGCCAACAAGCATATGAAAAAATGCTTCACACGTCTAATCATTAAAGAAATGCAAATTAAAACCACAATGAGATATCATCTCACAACAGTTAGAATGGCTGTTATTAAAAAGTAAAAAAATAACAGATGCTGGCAAGGTTATGGAGAAAGGGAATGTTTATACACTGTTGATGGAAATATAAATTACTTCAGCCATTTATTAGTTAATAAATAATCTTATTTTATTAATATTATTATTTATCTCTTAATAAATAAATAATTTTATTGAAAGCTTTTAAAATTTTTATTGAAAGCCACTGTGGAAAACAGTTTGGAGATTTATCAAAGAACTTAAAACAGAACTACTATTTAACCTAGCAATCCCGTTAGTGGGTATACTGAGGAATATAAATTGTTACACCAAAAAGACACATGCATTTGTATGTTATTGCAACACTATTCACTGCAAAGCAAAAAAATCAACCTAGATGGCCATCAACTGTGGATTGGATAAAGAAAATGTGATACATATACACTATGAAATACTCGCAGCCATAAAAACAAATGAAATCATGTTCTTTGTAGCAACATGGATGGAGCTGAGGGCTATTATCCTAAGTGAATTAATGCAGGAACAGAAAACCAAATAGTGAATGTCATGGACATAAAAATGAGAACAATAGACACTACGCACTACTTCAAGGTGGAGGGTAGGAGGAGAGTCAGGGTCCAAAAACTGCCTATTGGGTACTATGCTCATCACTGGATGATGAAAAAGTCTGTACACCCAATACCTGTGACACACAATTTGCATATGTTACAAACATGCACATGTGCTCTCTGAACCTAAAATAAAAATTGAAATTTAAAAATTAATAATTAAATAAAATTATACTCCATAAAAACAACACCCAAAACAAAATATTGCAAGTCTACATTTACCAAATCAGCATGGTATTGGTATAAACATAGACACATAGACCAATGAACAGTATAAGGAACCCAGAAATGAAGCCACATACTTACATCCAACTGATCTTTGACAAAGTTGACAAAAACCTACATTTGAGAAAGGACACCCTCTTCAAAAAACGGTTCTGGGGAAATTGGATAGCCACATGCAGAAAAATAAAACTGAACCCCTGTCTCTCATCATATACAAAAACCAACTCCATGTGGATTAAAGTATTGAATGTAAGACCTGAATCCCTAAACATACTAGAAGAAAACCTATGGAAAACTCTCCAGGAGTCAAAAATATATGACTAAAACCTTAAAAGCATAGGCACCAAAACCAAAAATAGACAAATGGGACTTAATTAAACTAAAAAGCTTTTGTACAGCAAAAGAAATAATTAACAGAGTCAACAGACAACATGCAGAGTGGGAGAAAATATTTGGAAACTATGAATCTGTCAGGAGACTGACATCCAGAATATACAAGGAACTTAAACAATTCAACAGGAAATAAAACAAATAATCCTCTTTAAAAGTGGGCAAAGGGGCTGGGCGCGGTGGCTCACGCCTGTAATCCCAGCACTTTGGGAGGCCGAGACGGGCGGATCACGAGGTCAGGAGATCGAGACCATCCTGGCTAACAGGGTGAAACCCCATCTCTACTAAAAAATGCAAAAAACTAGCTGGGCGAGGTGGCGGGCGCCTGTAGTCCCAGCTACTCGGGAGGCTGAGGCAGGAGAATGGCATAAACACAGGAGGCGGAGCTTGCAGTGAGCTGAGATCTGGCCACTGCACTCCAGCCTGGGCGACCGAGCGAGACTCCGTCTCAACAAAAAAAAAAAAAAAAAAAAAAAAAAAAATTAATTTATTTTTGGAAAAAATTAAAAATTTTAAAAAA
>NC_037673.1:33022236-33024093 GCF_003255815.1 Theropithecus gelada | reverse complement strand
AAAAAAAAAAAAAAAAAAAAAAAAAAAAAAAAAGTGGGCAAAGGATGTGAGTAAACATTTCTCAAGAGAAGATGTACAGCCACTATAAAAAACAGTACAGAGATTACTCAACAAACTGAAAATAGAATTACCACTTGATCCAATAATCACACTACTGGGCCTCTACCCAAAGGAAAAATCATCAATATATCAATATATCAAAGGGATATCTGCCCCGGCATGTTTATTGCAGCACTATTCACAATAGCAAAGATATGGAATCAACCTAAATGTCCATCAATAAGTGAATAAATAACAGACATTTGGCATATATATACAATGGAATACTATTTGTCCATAAAACAGAATGAAATAATGTCATTTGCCACAGCATGAATGGAACTGGTGGTCATTATCTTAAGTAAAATAAGCCCCGGAATGAAAAGACAAATATCACATGTTCTCACTTATATGTTGGAGCTAAAAATTTGATGACATGGAAGTGGAGAGTGAAAAGATAGATAACAGAGACTGAGAAGGGTGAGTGAGGGGAAGGAGGGAGGATAAACAGACGTAGATTAAAGGGTACAAACATACAATAAGATGAGATAAGTTAAATATTTGCTAGTATAGTAGGGTGACTATACTTAACAAAAATGTATTGTACATGGGTGCTGGATACGCTAAATGCCCTGGTTTGATCACTACACATTATATACGTGTAACAAAATTTCACATGTATTCCATACATTTTTACAAATAATAAATAAATTAATTAAATCTTACTAAAAATTTGAAAAAGAAAAAAGAACAAACAGGCTGGGCTTGTTGGCTCCTGTCTGTAATCTGAGCACTTTGGGAGGTCAAGGCGGGTGCACTGCTTGAGACCAGAAGTTTAACACCAGTCTGGGCAACACAGCAAGATGCCATCTCTGCAAAAAATTAAAAAATAAAATTTAGCCAGGTGTGGTGGCATGCACCTGTGCTACTCAGGTCATAGGTCATGGTCTTGCTCTGTCACCCAGGCTGGAGTCCAGTGGAGCGGTCATAACTCACTGCAGTCTCGAACTCCTGGGCTCAAGTGATCCTCTAGCATCAACCTCCCAAGTAGCTGGAACTACATCTGGCTTTCTTTTTTCTTTCTTTATTTCTTCCTTTTTTTTTTTTTTTTTTTTTTTTAGAGACAGAGTCTTGCTGTGTCGCCCAGGCTGGTGATTTCTAGTCTCAGATGAGCCTCCTGCCTTGGCCTTCCAAAGGACTAGAATTACTGGCATGGGCCAGCATGCCTGGCCTGTGTTTCTTTCTTAGTTTTGTTCTGTTTTGTTTTTGCTTTGAGTTTATTCATGTGTAATATTATTTCTATTCTTCAAAGTAATTCATATACATAAAGTCAAATATTGCTGTAAGTTTCTAAAAGAAATGACATTTCTCTCATCTTCCTTTTCTGCTTCTGAATCCTGTTCCCTAGTAGCAATTGCTTTCAACTCTTTTTTTTTTTTTTTTTAATTTATTTATTATTATTATACTTTAAGTTGTAGGGTACATGTGCATAACGTGCAGGTTTGTTACATATGTATACTTGTGCCATGTTGGTCTACTGCACCCATCAACTCGTCATTTACATCAGGTATAACTCCCAATGCAATCCCTCCCCCCTCCCCCCTCCCCATGATAGGCCCTTGTGTGTGATGTTCCCCTTCCTGAGTCCAAGTGATCTCATTGTTCAGTTCCCACCTATGAGTGAGAACATGCGGTGTTTGGTTTTCTGTTCTTGTGAGAGTTTGCTAAGAATGATGGTTTCCAGCTGCATCCATGTCCCTACAAAGGACGCAAACTCATCCTTTTTTATGGCTGCATAGTATTCCATGGTGTATATGT